>NC_080722.1:5922500-6007500 GCF_019097595.1 Hemibagrus wyckioides
TATTACGTTGTAGCTTCAATGCAAAACCAAATAAACAAATACTGGACCTCAAACAAATCTTGAGATATTGGGGTATGAGAGAAATTATATATTTTTTGATTGTTAATTGCTGAGACTGGACTAAGTTATTTACTTTATTATTTACACTGTACAGCACCATATACCTGATTCCTTTAAAGATAAAAAATGGAGAATGTCATCTTTTAAATGACATTTTTTAATTAATTTATTTATTGAAACCAGGAAAGATCATGGATCAGATGTTGGATTTTGCACCAAATGTCAAGGTACTGGATTAGATGTTGTTGAATAGTTGATTTTTTTGGAACTGGAAGTGTTTATATCTTGACGGCTGTATAATATTTAAAGTGTAATTAAATTTCTGTAAGTGTCTTTTATTCACGCTTTTATGTGACTTTTATTTATTGAGAATGCTGACATTGTGCCAAGTTAAGCCTATAACATATAAATAGTATAATACTATATACAATTATAGCCTTCACTACACCAATATGATCATGGATGGGAAATATCATGTTTATAGGAGTTAACAAGAATATTTCAGACTGAAGCCTCTTCAGCTGTGTTGTGGGAAGTTTCTTAACACACTGCCCTGCATTTCTGAAGCAATTATTAAGGTAAGAGCTATTTTCTGTATTTCAACGAATGTGCAGATGTAAACCTAAAGTTTGTTGCAGAGGTCATAGCGGTCAAATAGTGTACGATAGATAATATCAAATCAAATATAAGTCAAATATTTAGTATAATAGTATGTTTTTATTATGAGTTTTTTTAACCCAGAAATTAAAGAAGGAGTTACAAACCTTTTGTAAAGAAATTCCTGAAATTCAATCTCTCAAGCAGTTTCACTCATGATGCCTAGTCATATCTACAAATAAAACTTGTGTAAGTATTCACACACACGACAGCCGGCTAGGTTGTATAAACGTAACGGAGACGTCTGAGAGCCTCCAGACTTTCCATCAACGCTATTTCACCACGTCTGTGCTGTTCGCTCGTCCTGCGCCGTCCTGCTGGGTTTATTGCTGTTTACAGATCAATTCTCAGCTCGAACCCTGCTGTTTATCAGACACACTCCATTCCTTAAACATCCCCCCTGCACACACCACCTAAACACACTCCACCCACCTGGTTCCACACAGTCTGTAAAGCAAATCAACACAAGCTTCTTCAACCTCATGGGCTGAAGTGGGAGCCTCAATGGCACGGAGCAGCTCGGCTAATCAGTGACTCATTCATCGTTAGCATGTGGGTGAAAACAATGGCAAGGAAAGGCACGTGCCTAGAGAGTCTACAGTAACAGATGAAAGAGTGCGGTATTGCGGAAGAATGCACTCAAACAATCTCTTTTTCAGCTCATTTCTTGCGGTGATGCTGAGTCTACACTACTGTTCTAACGTTTGGAATCACTTGGAAATGTCTTTAGTTTTAAAGAAAAAACTTTTTATCCATTTCAAAACCATAAAATGAATCAGATGATTTTTAAAGAAAGATCTTCATTGTCACACAGAGGCATCAGTCCTCTGGTTCAGTCTCATGTTATGTTCATCAATCCATGTTAATTATTTTATAAGGCTGGGTGATTATTAGAGGAACAAATATTAATGAAAACATGAAAAATTCCTGTCATGGTCATGGTCATCCTTTATCAGGCTGTGAACTACTCCCTTCATAGAACACCACAAACAAGTGGGAGCTCCAGAGAACAACTGGAAACCAAGGAGATTTCCATGTGATCCCAAACCTTTGAACTGTAGTGCACATTGTTGGTGATATCTCCAAGGCTCATCTCTAACTTCCTGTTTCAGTGCGATATCCAGATCCCTTTCTAAAGAAAGAAAGAAAGAAAGAAAGAAAGAAAGAAAGAAAGAAAGAAAATGGAAAGAAAGAAAGAAAGAAAGAAAGAAAGAAAGAAAGAAAGTGTTTTATCAGTAAGAGGTCATGGATTTTAAGTGTGAGTGTCTAGCAGGATCTAGTTGGGATTGTATTCAGTACAGAGACTTTTTCAGTACAGAGACTTTTTCAGTATAGAGACTTTTTCAGTACAGAGACTTTTTCAGTACAGAGACTTTTTCAGTACAGAGACTTTTCAGTACAGAGACTTTTTCAGTATAGAGACTTTTCAGTACAGAGACTTTTTCAGTACAGAGACTTTTCAGTACAGAGACTTTTTCAGTATAGAGACTTTTAAGTACAGAGACTTTTTCAGTATAGAGACTTTTCAGTACAGAGACTTTTTCAGTACAGAGACTTTTTCAGTACAGAGACTTTTTCAGTATAGAGACTTTTTCAGTATAGAGACTTTTCAGTACAGAGACTTTTCAGTACAGAGACTTTTTCAGTATAGAGACTTTTCAGTACAGAGACTTTTCAGTACAGAGACTTTTCAGTACAGAGACTTTTTCAGTATAGAGACTTTTCAGTACAGAGACTTTTCAGTACAGAGACTTTTTCAGTATAGAGACTTTTCAGTACAGAGACTTTTCAGTACAGAGACTTTTTCAGTATAGAGACTTTTCAGTACAGAGACTTTTCAGTACAGAGACTTTTTCAGTACAGAGACTTTTTCAGTACAGAGACTTTTCAGTACAGAGACTTTTCAGTACAGAGACTTTTTCAGTATAGAGACTTTTCAGTACAGAGACTTTTCAGTACAGAGACTTTTCAGTACAGAGACTTTTTCAGTATAGAGACTTTTCAGTACAGAGACTTTTCAGTACAGAGACTTTTTCAGTACAGAGACTTTTCAGTACAGAGACTTTTCAGTACAGAGACTTGACACAGAGAATATTGTCTGAAGGTTAACTTTTCCATGAATAATATTTGTTTAAAGATCTGAAAGCACCTGTTTTTCAGCAGAGAGGATTCCAGAGACTGTTTGGGCTCCTGACAGGAAAACGCAATATCCAGATCTCTTTCTAAAGAATCAGGAGAAGCAGCTGTTAGCTTCATATACTCCTCACAGCAGATGTAGGGCTACAGTGAGCGTCCCCTTAAATAAACTATCATTACATCACCTGTGGTAAAGTGTTGGCTTTTATATATATTTGACATTTTTTATTAAAATGTCTTCCAAAATGTTGAAATCTCGCTGTGTGAGTTTGCCTGAAATAAATCACATTTATTCGGTCAACCATGTTTTTAGCACATATTCCAGTTACAGTCAAAAAGCCAACAGGTTTTATTCAGAAATGGTGCTGATTTACACAAACTGGAGTGCTGAGTATAGCAGAAAACACAAGTAACTGTCTGTTTAGCATCAGTACTGGAGCTACTGCAAGTTTATCAGAATTATTATTATTATTATTATTATTATTATTATTATTATTATTGAATAAAGATACAAATATTTATTAGAAAAGAAACATATTAGCACAAGCACATTACAGTATAAACAGGTGTATTGCTGTCAGAACTGATGTTACAGAATATTAATCAATCTTCTGACCAATCAGAATGAAGAACATCACTATGATGAAAATTCTCAGAAATTCAGCTGTCCATCAGTTCTTAAATAAAGACAAAGTGTCCACTTCATGCTGTTGTACATATATATATATATATATATATATATATTTAACTTTGACTTTTAAAGTCCAAGACGATGGTTCATGTGGTTAAGGCTCTGGGTTGTTGAGAGAAAATTGGGGCCAAGCTGCCAGCGTTGGACCCCTGAGCAAGGTCCCCAAGTTCTCCCTGCTCCTGGGATGCTGCATCATGGCTGACCCTGTGCTCTGACCCCAACACTCCAAGGATGGGTTATGCGAATATAGAATATCCCTCTGCAGTGATGTACACCGATCAGCCATAACATTATGACCACCTGCCTAATATTGTGTTGGTCCCCCTTTTGCTACCAAAACAGCCCTGAACCGTCAAGGCCTCCACTAGATCCCAGGTTTGCTGTGGTATCTGGCATCAAGACATTAGCAGCAGATCCTTTAAGTCCTGTAAGTTGTGAGATGGGGCTTCCAGGGTTCGGACTTGTTTGTCCAGCACATCTCACAGATGCTCAATTGGATTGAGATCTGGGGAATTTGGGGGCAAAGTCAAAACCCTAAACTCATTCTTGTGCTCATCAAACCTCTCCTGAAGCATTTTTGGTTTGTGGCACCGTGGATTATCCTATTGAAAGAGGCCACAGCCATCAGGGAATACTGTTTCCATGAAAGGGTGTACGTGGTCTGCAACAATGCTTAGACACAGTAGGTGGTACGTGTCAAAGTAACATCTACATGGATGGCAGGACCCAAGGTTTCCCAGCAGAACATTGCTGACACTGCCTCTGCTTCTTCCATTGCTCCATGGTCCAGTTCTAATGTTCACATGCCCATTGACAAATAAAGGCTATTTAACGTCACTTAAAATTCTTAGCTAGGAAGATGCTAAATACAAGGACCACACACAAGAAGCTGCTTTCCTTCTACGTACTAAATCTCAGGCCTCACATATCAGCATAGATTTTCTGATTTATCGCATGGTGTTATGTTGTAAATAGAAGCCAGTTGTGATAATGTGCCTAAACAGTTCCCTGTACCTCGTACAAATAAAACATTGGCTTAGGTACGAATCTGATATTATATTGCCAAGTAAAACACTTGGGAATAATATTAAGTAAGAAAAAAAAAAAAAGAATAAAAGGAGAATGGAGATTGGAAAGCAGTCGAGAGTAGACAGATGAACACTGATAGATTCAAATATCTGATGAAAAATATATTCACACAGTCATTTTTCTTCACTTTGGATTTGAATTGTTGGAGCAGATCAGGCTTCACTGGTGCTGAAAGCCTGACACGCTCCAGTCCTGATCCACAGTCAATAAATCACTCCCAAGTATCAACAAGCAAGTCTGTAATACTGAAACCTCCCTGTCTGAGCGCGCACGAAATAAATCACATTTATTTGGTTCGAGCAAGTTTTCAGCATATATATTCCAGTTACAGTCAATAAACCAACAGATTTTATCCAGTAATGGCGCCGATATACACCAACTAGAGTGCTTAGTGAAAATAAAAAAGAAATAAAAATGAAAAGATTCAGTTTTGGAGCTGTTGGAAGTTCAGTTTTATTTGTATAGAACTTTCAACAATGAACATTCTCACAAAGCAGCTTTACGTGAATACATTTGCATTTGGCAGATGCCTTTATCTAGAGCAATGTACATTAATCTCATTTATACAGCTGAACAGTTGAGGGTTAATAGTCCTGCTCAGGGCCTCAGCGGTAGCAGCTTCCGTTCGGAAGTCCACTACTTTATACACTTAGTGTTATGGACGATTGTGAAAGAAGTTAGTTCATGTTATCAGTGTTAACCGAAACTAATTTCCTGTTAAATAAGCAATTGTTTCCTGACTAAGTTTATAAGAAAAGAAGAAAAACCAAACAAGTTTCCATGTTACGAAGAGAGCATTCAAACTTTTACATAAACTCTGACACTGGAGACACTTTCCAAAAATGTCAAACGAACGATTTCTTACATAATACAGAATGACAGCACTCCATTCAAATCTTTATGAAATGATCTTATAGAATCCGTATAGGAATACAACTTATTAGAACAAGCATATAAGCACAGTATAAACCTGTATGTTACAGAAGATTAATTACCTTCTGACCAATCAGAATGAAGAACATCGCTATGATGAAAATTCTCCGAAATTCAGAAATATTGTTCATCCAACCTCAACCTGATTCATGAAAGTTCTTAAAAAAAAAGACACAGTGTCCACTTAATCCTTTTGTTTCCCTGTAATCCAACTTCAACGCTTCACCGAACCCTTTCCTGAGTTCAGGACCCTTTTGTTCTTCCAAAAAACAGAAAAGTGTGCGATGTAAAGAGGATTTGGGAACGGTGACCACTTTGGAGAGGAGTCTTTGAGAAGGTGGTGAAAGGAAACGCACGCCAATGAGCCGTCCTCTGAGACGCGGGAGGAGAAAACTGCTATCACTCTGAGAACACTGCGGGAGAGCTGCTTAATGGAGGGAAAACAGCGGTGAGGGATGAAGGAGAATGGACTGCGCTCTCTCTGGGATGGAGACGGAGAAAAGAAATGATCGGCATCCTGGAGGTTTTTGTGTTGGTGTAGTTTGAATGTAGTTTGATCTGATGGTGTCAGATATTGTTTGAATATTTGCACCACTAGCAAAAAACATGACCCTTAGGACATCTCAGTCGGCATCTGGAGCAAAATATGAGAAATTAAACACTAAGGAAACCTTTAACACTGTGTAGAATTGTTATTCTGAGACATCTGATTCATAATAATAATACAGCAATGCTTAATTTGTATCAAGTACAAGCAAATGGACAAGCATGATGAATGTCAATAAAACATGGAAGATGGGATCTCCAGGAGGTTTTTGTGTTGGTGTTTTGTGTTGAGAGAAAACTCAGACACTCTTAACATTGTTAGACCTGATTAAAAATCTTTAGCTCTTGGAGTTTTGAGTTGTTCTGGGTGGAGATACATGGCATCATTACTTCCACAAAGATCTGAGGCAAGAGCTAAATATTTTCGTTTATTTCTCCAGGCATCATATTTTTAACTCCTGCTTGGACTTTTATAGAATATTTTCCAACATGTCAGCAAAAATATTATCTATTTAAGACTTTTTATCACGTTTGTAGAAATCTACCCTACCATTCAAAAGTTTGGGATCATATGGAAATTTCCTTGTTTTCCATGACCACCTGCCTAATATTGTGAAATAATCAGTATTATTCACGTCACCTGTCAGTGGTCTTAATGTTATTGCTGATCATAAATCTCAACATCCCCAGCACTTTGAAAGAATGCTGGTGTGGTGTAAAGCCAAGGATCCAGGGCAGAAAAGGACAAATTCAGGCTAATTAGAGGATCTGCTCAGGCGTCAGGGTTTTAGGATGGACCACTGTGGGGTCACAACAGCATCAATCACAGTTTAGCCACATAAAGCCTAATGCTCTCCAGAGACAAAACACAATGGCTGAACCAAACACAGGCCACCAGGAGCAGAGAGGGGCTTGAAAGGTCATGCTGCCTGAAAGCACAGAGAGAAGGGGATTGTGGGATGTGTGTGTGGGATATACCATGTGGGGGATGATATATTTTTAAAAATATGCAGTGAATTCATAATCAGTTTAATGATATGATTAAAAGGAGGAATATAGAAAGGAGAGAACATTGAGCTGTTGAAGGATGGGTTCCTCTCAAGGTTTCTTCCTCACATCGTCTCAGGGAGTTTTTCCTCACCTCCTTCACCTCTGGATTGTTTATTGGGAATAAATAAATTAATCAATTACAAAATGTAAATTTCATTTATTTCTGAAATGGCCTCAGATTACAGTTATGTGTAAGATGAAAGAGCTGCCCACTATGAATGATTTGTATTAACAATATCACTCTTATTCTGTTTTGGTGATTGTCAAGAATATTGTCAGGGGTGAACAAATCTATTAATTGGCTTATCAAGAAGGTGAAAAAAAAATAAAATAAATGTTCTAGTTGCCTGGTAACCTCAGTGCATAGGCTAAGAAGTGAGAAGCTATCCAAAAATGACCAGTTTGCAGCTTGCCGTTTCCCACCAAAAAAAAAAAAAAAAAACACCCACTCAAATATGCAAGTGGAATTTTTGCACAATACTCTTTATTGCATTTTGCAATAATCTTTGCAACTGGTTTTACACACTAAAACTGCACAAATATTGCACACATATGCACTTATACTATATTATATATATATATTATATACTTATATACTTTACTATATTCATCACCATATAATCAGTCACTGTATTGCTTTCACATGCATATTTCATTTTTTATTGTTTTTTTTTTTTAATATATTTCGTCTTTTCCTCTGTTCTGGACAGCTTATTTTATTTTACTTAAAAAAAAAATTATTTTACTTTTAAATTCCATTTTTGACCATTTTCTATTTTGCATCTTGCACTGTGTATGTGAGCAATAAAATAGAACTGTTTTAATAAAAAATAAAAATAAAAATCTCAGAGTTTTTTGCTGTCCATGTTTTTTGAGCTTTTTTTTTTTTTGTTTGTTTTTGGGTGCTTGGTTTTATTGGCCAAGTACAGAAGGTTTTTATATGTTGATTCCAAGGGGCCTCAAATTATTTATTTATTTATTATTATTATTATTTTTAATACATAGAGCGATAAAGTGAAATCATTAAGGAATTTTTTTTATTTAAATTAAATTTTCTTTAAAGACAATTTTTTTTATTATTATTAGTTTTATTTTATAATTAAACCAGTGAGGCCATTAAGGAGATTTTTGTTTTTAAGAAGTGTTTTTTTTTAGGACTGTTCGTGTCTTATATTACTCTTGATTTTAAACAAAATTTTAGTTGTACTTGTAATTACATAATATATAAGGTGAAAAAGTTCTGTTTATTAACTAATTAATGATCTATAAACTTTCTTTACTTCTGATGGGATTTTTGTGACTATGAGACGTAGGGTCTGTACGGGTAACTGAGAGAGACAGAGCATGTGTTTTTCATGCAGCCGGTCCGGTTTCGCTTCAGCAGCAGTGGAAATTCCGGGGAAGGAAAGCAGCAGAGGAATGACGCTTTCTGCCCGATTGCAAAGAGAGCATTTGGAACTCATCTCTTCCTCTCTTCTTTCCTTCGGCCCTGAATAAACTCTCCAGTCCATCTATCTGAAGAATGTGCAGAATGTCAGGTGTTGTTTTTATCCACTCCGTTGGCTAATTATATGTCTGTGTGTTTAATCGTGCATCACTGTGCACCTGAACACGTTTATCTTTCAGCATGCTATCTCTCTGATTTATGCAGAATGTCCTGGTGTGGAGACTTGATGAGAAAACCAACCGATGTGCAGCATCACACTGTACACCAGTCCATTCCTTCTGCTATTTCAGGATCGTTCTGGTTCTGGTCCGATGTGGTGGGACTGAGCAGTGCTCATCTCTCCTGAGTGTGTTTTACCACACACCTCTTCTCCCACTCACATTCCTCAAGTTTCACTGTAGTTCACATTCCTTTTCTTCCCGTCTTCTCTTTTGTTCTCTTCTCTTCTCTTCTCTTCTCTTCTCTTCTCTTCTCTTCTCTTCTCTTCTCTTGAACCTTTAATTTTATTTTTCTTTCCTTTTTCTTTTATTCTCTTCTTCATGTCTCTTCTCTTGAACCTTTCCTTTCCTTTCCTTTCCTTTCCCCTCTTCTCTTCTCTTCTCTTCTCTTCTCTTCTCTTCTCTTCTCTTCTCTTCTCTTCTCTTCAATCTTTCCTTTCCTTTATTTTCCTTTCCTTTCCTTTCCTTGTCACTTAACCTCTCTCCTCTTCCTATCCTATCCTATCCTATCCTATCCTATCCTATCCTTTCCTTTCCTTTCCTTTCCTTTCCTTTCCTTTCCTTTCCTTTCCATTCTTCTCTTCTCTTCTCTTCTCTTCTCTTCTCTTCTCTTCTCTTCTCTTCTCTTCTCTTCTCTTCAATCTTTCCTTTCCTTTCCTTTCCTTTCCTTTCCTTTCCTTTCAATTCCTTTCCTTTATTCTCTTCTCTTCTCTTCTCTTCTCTTCTCTTCTCTTCTCTTCTCTTCTCTTCTCTTCTCTTCTCTTCTGTAGAAATGCAGTGTGGCTGGAGGTTGTGTACTGAATGATGGAGGTGAAATCGATCACACTGGTGGAAATAAAGAAACTCTTGATGTGTGGATTTGATATTTTCACTCTCAGTTGCACTAAATCAGCAGGACACTGTCTCTCGAGGAAGTTTCCTTAGAGTAAACCTATGAACTGAACAAAGTGCAGGCTGCAGTGTAAGGCTGAGGTAAAGAAGAATCTAAAAGAATGGAAAAATTATTGGTGTAAATGTTACTTGTGTCAAAACAGGCTTTTAGATATTAATATAATGTGCATGAACTGAATACTCGAAAAAATACTGTAGAACCATAAATGTACGGAAATTTATGTATAAATTTAATTTATTTTTAACATATATAATTGATAATCTATCAAGGCTTCTGTAGCAGATGATTTGTTTATGGATTGTTGTAACCAAACCCATGGATTTAGAAATTATTTAGCTTAAACCAGTTCTTACAGACCTTCAATTCTCCAGTTCAAACTCAGACATCTCATATGTTCAGACACTGCAGTGCTAGTCAAAAAATCAATTATATATATATATATATATCCTCAGGTCACAGGGAGCCTGTTCCTATCTCAGGCGTCATTGGGCATCAAGGCAGGATACACCCTGGACGGAGTGCCAACCCATCGCAGGGCACACACACACTCATTCACTCACGCAATCACACACTACGGGCAATTTAGAGACTCCAATCAGCCTAGGAGCATGTCTTTGGACTGTGGGAGGAAACCGGAGCACCCGGAGGAAACCCACCAAGCACGGGGAGAACATGCAAACTCCACACACACAGTGAGCGGGAGCGAGACTCGAACCCAGGACACTCCCCATGCCGCCTGAATATATTATATTTTTATTTCATTTCATTATATGAAACAATTTTTATTATTTATTTTATTCATTTTTTTCAAACAAGAAAAATTTCTGACAATTTATCAGTATTTTCTGATAAATTGTCAAATTATTCAAACTATTTTTTCAAATTATTTCATCCTCACAAATGCACCTCACAAAATTTCTGAGTATCAAATTCCATTTTGTATTATTCAGTGATATCAGGCTACACAAGTCCGGTACTGATTCTAATCTACACGCAGCATTGGCATTAGTTAGATTTCCTCCCCAGTGGAAGGCGGTCAGTGAAACCCCTTGGCACTGCAGGAGCTAGTAGCCGTGTGCCTGTTTAAGGCTGGCTCGTATAAAATCCCCGAGCTTTTTACATTCTGCTTTGCGTTCTGTCAGATCGTTGTGAACAGAAGGCTGTCGGTCTGTTACAGATTAAAAGGATTCGGATCTTCTCCGCGGTCATTCATCTCGGAGTAAGGAAAATGCTATATAACTTTATTTTACGGAGAGTGCTGTAGTTTTAATTCGGAAACTGGTCATATTTTACGTCAGCGCATGCACATGAGGTTCCATTTCACAGACTGTCCAGCTCTCTCTCTCTCTCGCTCTCTCTCTCTCTCTCTCTCTCTCTCTCTCTCTCTCTCTCTTTCTTTTTCACACACACAGGAAGCACATATGTTCTCTGTATTTGACCTGACTCTAGCTGAGAACCCTATCTCCTCTTTCCTCATAATCTCCCAAAGGTAGAGATACAGAGAAGCGTACAGTTGGAAAAGCAGTTGTTCGTATCATGCGAACGACTCGACCATTCGTCCTGCCTCAAGTTCTCCTAAACACAGCTAACCGAACCTCCATGCTCCATCCCACAATCCTTCAAAGAACAGTTCAAATCTGCCTGCTAACGTCTATCATTTCCACCTCGATAAGCTTGAAACATGCAAACAGGGACTTATTAGCGGCAGAGGAACGTGTACAGCCTGCAGCATATTTAACATCTCGGAGCTTATCAGGAACAGCGGACAGTCCGGAACATCTGTGTTAGATTTGCAGCAGCACTCTGTACTGTAATGTCTGTGAGATCTGAAGGCATTGTGGGATTTAGCTCAGGGCAACTCCAGAGTCATTCGGCACTACGAGAATTTTGCTTTCTCGGTTGTAAGAGAAGAGTTTGAAAAAATGAGAAAATGGCACCATCAAGGATCTTATATAAAGGATATCTGTTTATAATGAAAACAAAGTTTGAATCCTGACATTTTAGTTAAATGATTCTTCATGGTCAAATCCTTCGCTCTCTATCTGTCTTTATTTTTTTATATAAAGAGGAACCTTTATTAATCTCTATTTCTTTTCTTGATTTTGGGTAAAGTAATCCACAAAAAAAATTGTATGCATGAAGTTTGTAACATACTCGCAATGGACTATATAGTACACAGTTCTACTTCCTCTAATTTTCATCTTTTCCGTAATAATAATAATAATAATAATCATAATGTAGTTGTTTTTTAATGTATTTACGTATTATTTTTTTGCAAATATTTTTGTGAGAATTTTGCTGGAATGATTTCCGCCAGGTTTTCCAGACCATCATATGATGGACAGTGAGTGTAACCTTTTCTACAACTTCACAGCACACAGTATATATAAAACAGAGCCTGCAGGTCTGACTGATTGTTTTTGTGGAGAAACAATTTCATTTTATTGAGAGATGAGGTTTTATTGCTTCAGGCATGAATCCAGTGAACATAAAAACAGTACAATGGAGTACAGTTCAGATGTAAATAAATAAGATAAGGTAAGATAAAATAGAACTTTTATTTTATTTATTTTATTACTTTTTTTAATCCCAAAGGACAATCTTTTGTCAGAGACTTTTTCAGATTTCTAAATGAATGAATGAATGAATGAATGAATGAATGAATAAATAAATAAATAAGATAAGATAAGATAAGATAAGATAAGATAAGATAAGATAAGATAAGATAAGATAAGATAAGATGATTTAAAACTTTTTTAAATCCGAAAGAAATTATTTGCTAAAGACAGCTTCAGATTACTAAACAAACAAACAAACAAACAAATAAATAAATAAATGTAGAAAACATTCAGATCTAAAGCATGAAGTGATAAACCGTAAGGAAGCCACTGAATCGCTGTGTCTTCATTCACACACACTCTCTAATCAAATCCATTTCAGTCACAGACGGAGGACAGATCCTGGTCATCTCAGAACTTCATTTGCCCTCTACCTCTTTCTTTTCCTCACAGATCTCTTCATTCTCACAGATTTTTAGGTGAAAAGCTCCTGCCAAGCTGACATTTTAACTTGTAGTTCTTTGCCTTCCAGGGGATTCCACCAGATAGTGTGCTACATGATGCTTCCTGATCCCACGTTTTCTTATTTCCATTCCATTGCCATGTGTTATAGTGGAAGTACCATTGTTGAATTACAGAAGCTACTACAGTATGTGTAACATTAACCTTTATTACCCTCTTCTTGATCGCAAAATCTTCTTGCTAGCTACAATCGCTTTTCATTTTGATCTGGACTCATTTCCATGTCCAGCCCAAACCTAGAAAGTCCTATGTGGTCAGGGGTTTCATGTCTCTTGAACCCAAAAGGTGAGTAATATTTCTATAAGGAAATATTGTAAGCCCCTCCGATAATGAGACGGTTGATATTTCTTTTAATGCTAACTAGTTGAACTTCAGATTTGAGTGGAGACAAGATACCCAGACTAAATTTTTTTAGCCTACTGAAAAACACTTCACTAATTACTCAGTGTGAGACAGTACAGGTCTTTTCTGACGTAAAGGAAGGATGTTTGCTTCTGTGAAATCTTATTTTCTGTGACTCTTTTCCTTGTTATTTGAACTCATGACAACACGAGAGTTTCTCATTAAGAGAAGACAAACAGGAAGAAAACAATCTGAATGGCTGTTGGAGATGTGTAGGAATTTGAGCACTAGGGACAAACAGTATGGGTGTCTATAGTGAGCACTTCCTAGATACAGGGGGACCTCTTCCTGTTTCTTCCTGTGGATGAGGAAAAAGGCAGACATCTGTGGAGGCCTGTGGGTACAGGAGGGCAAAATGCACTACAGTCCCATACACTACAGAGATTCAGGTTCAGAGCAAGGTGCTGGTGTGTCCATGAGCAGCAATATACACAGTAATAACATATTAAAGCAATAAACATGACATGTACATACACTATATTGCCAAAAGTATTCGCTCACCTGCCTTGACTCGCATATGAACTTAAGTGACAGTAAGTAAGTAAGTAAGGCCTGGCTCTCAGTCTCCGCTCTAATTCATCCCAAAGGTGTTCTATCAGGTTGAGGTCAGGACTCTGTGCAGGCCAGTCATGTTCCTCCACACCAGACTCTGTCATCCATATCTTTATGGACCTTGCTTTGTGCACTGGAGCACAGTCATGTTGGAAGAGGAAGGGGCCAGCTCCAAACTGTTCCCACAAAGTTGGGAGCATGGAATTGTCCAAAATGTCTTGGTATGCTGAAGCATTCAGAGTTCCTTTCACTGGAACTAAGGGGCCAAGCCCAGCTCCTGAAAAACAACCCCACACCATAATCCCCCCTCCACCAAACTTTACATTTGGCACAATGCAGTCAGACAAGTACCGTTCTCCTGGCAACCGCCAAACCCAGACTCGTCCATCAGATTGCCAGATGGAGAAGCGCGATTCGTCACTCCAGAGAACGCGTCTCCACTGCTCTAGAGTCCAGTGGCGGCGTGCTTTACACCACTGCATCCGATGCTTTGCATTGCACTTGGTGATGTATGGCTTGGATGCAGCTGCTCGGCCATGGAAACCCATTCCATGAAGCTCTCTGCGCACTGTTCTTGAGCTAATCTGAAGGCCACATGAAGTTTGGAGGTCTGTAGCGATTGACTCTGCAGAAAGTTGGCGACCTCTTCGCACTATGCGCCTCAGCCTCCGCTGACCCCGCTCCGTCAGTTTACGTGGCCTACCACTTCGTGGCTGAGTTGCTGTCGTTCCCAAACACTTCCACGTTCTTATAATACAGCTGACAGTTGACTGTGGAATATTTAGGAGCGAGGAAATTTCACGACTGGATTTGTTGCACAGGTGGCATCCTATCACAGTTCCACGCTGGAATTCACTGAGCTCCTGAGAGCGACCCATTCTTTCACAAATGTTTGTAAAAACAATCTGCATGCCTAGGTGCTTGATTTTATACACCTGTGGCCATGGAAGTGCTTTGAACAACTGATTCTGATTATTTGGATGGGTGAGCGAATACTTTTGGCAATATAGTGTATCTTCAATAGACACTTTATAAAAGACATCCATATGCACTACCTATCAATGGCTTTTGGACACTATTTTAACTTCAATTCATTTTTAGTTTTTTATGTCTATTTTGGAATAATATGTAACACAAATATTTCATATTTGAAATACTTAGCAGGATTCCTAAAGAAACTTTGAAGCAAAGACACAATGTGAAAAACTGTCCAGAAGACCAAAATTAATGACAGTGAAAAGGGGCGGAGTGACCACCACAGTGGGCAGGGCCATGTTGCACAGGCTGCACTACACTTAGTCAACACTAATATGGCTAAACATACTTTTCATACATATCTTTACATACATCATTTTTTTTGTTTTTCCTTTCCAACAAGACTAAATACATTTCACTTCAACTCTACAAAGTGGAGAAACCTGATATTCTATTGGAATGGATAATTGTTATAAACAATAAAAAAATAAAAAAAATATTGAAATGTTTTTGTCATGTGACCTCCATAGTGTGTATTCTGCAGCATGCTGTCATTTTAGTATTTCATTTTAAACAGGAAACATTTGGAAAAATTATCTGAAAATGGCACTACAAAAAATCACAAAGGTTAATTTAAGCAGGGAAGCAAAGTGAAATATTTTAATTATTTTAGTATAAATAATTAATAATACTTGTAATAAAACTATTTTTTTATAGAAAGATAAGCCGAGGTATAAAAAAAATCATGTAATTATTTTAATATAAATAATTTTGTGTAGTTACATAACTATTTTATTACAGAAATATATACTGAGTTATAAAAAATATTAATTATTTTAATGTAAATAATTTTTAATAATTACATAATTATTTTCCTTTATAAAGACATATTTAATTATTCTAATGTATTTTTTTAATACTTTAAAACACAGTAAACTGTAAAACAGGAATGACACATTTTTTTTTATTACCACTTTGTGTGACACATGGAAAGTTACAAAGGTGGAATTAAGGTTAAGGCTTGTTTTAGGTAGGTTTAATATTTAGAATGTGAACAAGCATAATCGAAATTCTGAAATATCACAATGATAACCGTGTTATGAAAAGGTACATAGAGCATGAACACATGTCTGTACTGTTTGATTTGAATTGCTAAATTCTGATCCCTAGTAAATCAGATATAGTTATTATAGCTGTTATTATCCCAGGAAAATGATTTTAGGTGACTGAAAACTGAATGACTCTACAGACATTGATGGACAGATGGACAAAACAGATGGGCTCCTAATTCCCCTTTGTCAATTCCCCATATGCGCTAATACATGGTTGCATTTTCACATGTGCTTATCCAACGCCGCTGGTCTCTATGGCAGGAAATGAGCCGTCGACTCTGTGTCCTTTTGCTTGTGGCATTTCTTGGAGAGCTCCCACATTCCACCACTTCATCCTGAGCTGTCTGTCTTAAACAGACATTGAGTCTGAACACTTCTCTCCAGACGTACCAGCCTCCTCTGTGTTCTGTGGATAGAAGCAATCCCTCTCATCACCGCTTTGGTTCATTTTGAGATTTCCTGAGCTGATTCTCATCAGATGCTTTAATTATTTGAACTGATTCATGATCCAGCCCAAATTAGCCAGACCAATGTCTGAATTGTGTAATCACAGGCTTTCCTGCACATCTTCCAACTAACTACATGTTGGATTAAGATGATGCCAAGCTCTTACTTTTGTCCCCCTGTGCATATCGTTGTCTTGCTGTCCAAACCGATATTACTAGAATTTTCTCTTAATCTGTCATTTCCATTATCTCTCTGTCCACTTTACTAAATGTCAGACAGAAACACCTGCTAAAAAACAAACAAAAAAAACAACAGGAGGTGGTTAATTTGGAGAAGGACTCACATTCAACAAGGTCAGATGAAGGGGGCGGAGTTAACATTCATAGCTTTTCTTATAAGAAGTTGAATGAAGTCCAACCAAAACCCCCTCCATCAAATTTCTCATAAGAAACAAGCTGACAAAAAATTGATCATCTATGCATTTGCAATCCTTAAGCCAAGAAAGAAAACAGATTTCAGTCTCTCTTTAAGAAAATTATTATGTAGCTTTGTTAATGCTTTATCACATAAACTAGCTAGCTGGAAAACATGAACAGTTCAGTGAACCATTAGAAATCACACAAGATCCAGCAACATTAGACCTTTTCGACTGAGGTTAGTTTCTCTTTGTGATGTCTTTTTTGTAAGGACATTTTTAAAGTTCAGATACCAATTAAACAAACACAGGAAGGGTTTTACAGATGCATTAGACTCGGGACATGTGGTAGCTCAGTGGTTAAGGTGTCTGATCAGAAGGTTGTGAGTTTGAGTCCCAGGTTCACAAATCTGCCCCTGTTGAGACCCTGAGCAAGGCCCTTAGCCATCAGTTGTTTAAAAATATAGATTGCTCTGGATAAGGGTGTCTACAAAATGCTGTAAAGGGTTGTGAGTTTGTATCACAGGTCCAGGTTTGGATCACAGTGTCACTGCTGGGCACCTGAGCAAGGCCCTTATTGCTCAGTTGTAAAAATTAATGAGATAAGTGTGTCTGCAAAATGCCAGAAATGTAATGCTTATGGATACATGGTCATAAAATATCTAATAATTAAGAACTGAAGTAATTTGTTTATGTATTACAAATGCTAATATTCAGTAACAGGACACTCAGTCTATGCAGTCTAGAGACACACATTCTATGACCCCATTATACATTATTTACAGACTTTCATCGACCATTTATTGTTTAATGATTTGGGAAGAGTTTAAAACATTTTTTCCCCCCAAATCTAAGACACAGCATCTGCTTGCGACATTACAGAGGTGTCTGTATGGATGGGGCTAAAATTATCAGACCACTGCAGAGTTGGTCAAAAAGCAGTAAGTAATTTGGTGTGTAATTTTCTCAGGGGAGAAGAAAGAAAAACACTGACATGGCTGAGACGGGTGGAAATGAAATAACAGAGATGCACCTGCAAATGATGGAATTATCCCAGTCCCCCATGTCAAATTCATCCTGTACGAAATTCATGCTAAAAAAAACAAAAAAAAACAAAAAAAAAACATGGCAACAGTCCAGCCAAATTTAGCATGTGTTCCTGCCGGTCTTATTAACCGTGGAGATTTATCCATTTCTCTTTTCTAATTGTCTCTATTTGTATATGTCTAATTTATAAGGATATAATATAACTCCAGTCTCCTTGCTTTGTCCGTAAGCCATCAGCCCTGTTACAAAAGCAGTCAAGCAGATCCTGGCTCTGGCCCATAGTCCATTTTTCCCCCTGCTTAATCTACACACTAACATATGTTGTTATTTTTTGTTTTTATTACCAGAAATATGCAAACATTCATTAAGACTTTAGCTGTATTCCTTTTTTTTTTCTGGAACAGCTTGCATGATGCACATTTGAGAAATGGGACATTGCTATTCAGAAGGGATAAAATTTCCAGACATGTATTTTAAGTAATGTTGCCAGAGGATGTCTATAGTAGTTATGATCAAGTCACAAAAGGAAGGATGAGTCCTGGACGAAACGGCAGTGTCTTCATGATCCAAATAAAAGTTCCAAAGTTTTTACATATCAATTTAATGCAAACTGATTGGTCTGACCTTTTTCTATAAGCGTTTGTTTTTGGGCATGTTTGAGCATTAGTAGGTCACATGACCATGACATGTGGGTCCTATAGTGTAACATCTACACTATATGGCTAAATGATTTTGGACACGTGACCTATTTGGTTCTTTTTACCAAACTTTGTTGCCACAAAGTTGTCTAGAATGTCTTGGTAAGCTTTAGCATTATAATTTCTCTTCACTGGAACTAAGAGGTTCACAATGCAGCTGTGCACAAAACCTCTGAGCTCCATGAAGACATGATGTAGACGTTAAGGTTGGACTGGATGAATTCGAGTGTCCTGGACAGAGCCCTGATTCTGACTCAACCCCACTAAACACCTTTGGTATGAACTGGAACACTGACTGCACCCCAGACCTCCTCACCATCCCAACACCAGTATGTCATGGACAGTTGCATTCTGGCAGGGTTTGTTTATGTTTGTGCCATGTGCTTTTGTATATGTTCCATGTTTTCAAGTGTGTTTGCTCCGTCTAATCCTTATCCCGTTCCCGCCCTGCTCCGTATGTGTCTCTAATTACCTCCCCTACATATACCTGCTGTTTTGTGTTTGTTGTTACTAAGTCCTTGCCTTTTGTTACCTTGTTTTTGTGTCCTGTTTTTGTTTTCTGTTTACCTGGATTTTGTGTTTGTATTTGTGTTGCTTTAGTTTTACTCCTATTGTTTTCATGTGTCTGTTGGTTCAGTTATTTTATTAATAAAACTCCCATCTGTCTTCTATCCCTGCATTGACACAGTGTCTAATCTCACTAATATTCTTGTAGCTGAATCATATCAAATTCCCACATCCATGCTCCAACATAGCCTTCCAAGAAGAGATGAGTGGACCTAGGGAAGAGTTGTCCAGAAGAAATCTGGAGTTGATTGTTCAAAAAGCACATATATGGCCTCAGGGGTCAGGTGTCCAGAAACATTTGGCCAAATATTATATATTTTATTGTGTGTGTGTGTTTTGAACAACAAGTATTTGGTTTCATTTTGCTTTCAGTTTGAGATGATAGAAAAGACTGAACATTTCTTAGAGAGTTTTGTTTTATTTAATACAAAATATAACAGACTATTTATTTTAAAAAAAAAGAAGTTAATTTAGATGGTGTCTGTATATATACTGTATGTTTTACCTTGGGTTTATAATTTTTAGAGCTGGGCAACGATTTTAATCGTTTTTAATTTTTAATCGCAATTAATTGGATGATTTCTCTATCTATCTATCTATCTATCTATCTATCTATCTATCTATCTATCTATCTATCTATCTATCTATCTATCTATCTATCTATCTGCCGTCTGGAAGAAGTTAAAACTGTCCATGTAAATGTTTGGTGCCTTTCTCCGTTTGTTTATCCGCCGGTTCTATTTCTTCTCCGGTTCCTGTGAGCGCCGCATCCCAAGCCAATACGGATCAAGATCCCACCCCTCCCGTCACCCATAGTTTGTCTGTATGTGTATTCAGAGCCAGTGAGCAACTGACTTTTAAAATAATTTACAAAATAATAAAAACTGCGTTAATGCGCTATAAAATAATTGTCGGCGTTAATTAATTAATGAGTTAACGCGTTAATAACGCGTAGAATAGACCTTTTGTTATGAACACTACTGCCACTACTGGGTACTTGAGCTTAAGGTTTTTTAACTCTCTCTGCTCCAGGAGTGCTGTATCATGGCTGACCCTGCAATCTGACCCCAAATTGGAATTCCAAGCTGGAATATCTGAACAAAATAACTTCACTGTGTTTCCTCTTCTATTCACCTTGATAATGGCGTACACTGAAGCTGATACCTTTTTATTGAGCCGTCTTGTGAAAAAGACTCAGATCGAAACTACTTCCCGAGTGTCTAATATTACTGTATAACTTCACACAAATATTGATTTATTATAATGAGCACATAGTAGACATCATTAGCTATATATCTTGTCATGCAACCACCTGTTTCTGTGGGTTTTTAAGATCAGAGCTAGGGAAATGGCAGAAGCTGTCAATCATCAGATTGTTAAAAGGGTTCGGGAATGTGGGAGATTCCACATTTCCTTTTAAATAAAGGCTGATGTTTTAATATCAAAGAGCCAAAGAGGAAAAGTAAATTTCCTAAATGACAGCCTAGAAACGTGGAGAAAGATGTTATTAAACACACACACACACACACACACACACAATAAAAACCCAAACTATCCATTCCACTTACAATGAATTTGTAAAACACAAAGGAACATGAGCTTAGTGAATAATCTTTTAGCGTTTAATGGTTCTGTTGTGGTTTAGTGGTTCTTTGGTAAATCCAGCCTTAGTGAAATATAAATTGTAGTATTGGCTGTACAAAATCTAGGCTCATTTTAATTTAATCCAAGCTGTCCTCCAGAGCCTCCAGCCCAAAATGACCATATTCTGGCAGGGCCGAAAGGTGCTGAACATGACGAATGTGTCTCTAATGAAACATCTGTTAAATTTTCAGCAACCAATGAATCACATCGATCGTGCATCACCAGCACGCTATTGGCTCACCCACTGGGAAATTCCTACCTTTCAGGGGAAACGGCATGGTGAATTAGATTAATTGAAAACCATTCATCTGTACCTCCTTTTCTCTACTTCTTGACAAGCCTGCTTTTCATGTGAAGGAGAAAAAAATCTCTGAGCTCACTGATCAGAGGAAGTCCAGCCTTGATTACTGCCATGATTAAACTCTCGACCGTCACGCTGGACTGAACCGCGGTTCATCCGACCACAGGGGATTAAACAGTGACAAAAAGCATGACGTCAACACGGCGACTGCTTAATGATTAAGTTCAGAATTAAACTCTTGCTGTTATAGAAAAAGAATTATCGACAAGGTGGTGTGGTGCGGCTAACATTAAAGATTAAAAGGAGTCGCTGTTCCCACACTGAAAACTATTGATTTCTTTTCAAATTATTTCCCCAAAACATTTGATTCCTTTTATTTCACAACAATTTGCCAAAGTTTCTTTTTCATTATCAAAGAATTATACTTTTTATCTGTTTATAGCTACATTTAACCGTGGTTCAGTCCACTGTCACGGTCGAGAGTTTAATGTTTTCAGTTACTAGCAATTTTCGGGTCTCTTTAAGTTAACAAGACAAAAAAATTGCAGCTTGTCATCAGATTGTCTACCAAGAAACCACAATGTAAGCTTTACGTCTGACTGTAGAGACAAAACACTGACACTGAAGAATCAGTCTACAAACACTGTATAAGAGTCTCCGTACGTATAACAGCTGTAATGCTTATTTTAATTAATGATCACATTCTGGCCAATCAGAATCAAGAATTTAACAGTGCTCTGGTATAATTAATAATAGCGTGAAGAACTTTAGTGGACTCCATGAGACTGTTTGCTGGACAGACTTTATAAAATGTTGATACAGGCAATATACAAAACGCCAAAATACACACACACACACACAGAGAGAGAGAGAGAGAGAGAGAGAGAGACCACTACACACAGAGACCACTACACTAGCCAGCAAGCGGCATTTAATAACTTAATATTTTATGCTCTTAAGCTAAATTACATCAATGTATTATTTATAATTCATCGGTATATAATTATTGGGAATGTTTGATGTATGTATAAATTAAAAAAACGAATGAAACCTAGGCTTACACATTTAAGTATGTTTACTTGTCTAACCTTCATTTACTCTTCTTCACTAACTGCATTTACTGCTGTATTTGTTTCTATAGTTGCCTCACATCCTGTCGCAAAAGTCAGCAATTTATAATTAAAGTACTTTTAGCTGTCTTACTTTTGTAATCGGAAACTTTTAATCAGTGAGGTAGGATTTCATTTTGGATTTCAGATGAAACAAAAAATAGTCTCTTAAGACTAATCATTTATTTAAGATTAATCGTAGAAACTTTTCATCCAAATTAAACCATGTGCAAGAATTTCTACAAACTATCAAGTTAATGAACATGTTAATTATTATTCACTTTTCTTTATTTTTTTACAACTCACAGAAATAATTAGCTCTTTCTCAAAAGTTTATCTTAAACACTGAATTGTTATCTTTTCATTTTATCAATAAAATGAATACAGAATTAATATAAAGCAGGTTATTGATTACATTCAGCATGTTTTGTTGCAGTTTCCTGTAATTGTGCATTTCTTCTTCTATTAACAGACTGCTAATTAAGTCCTGTTTAATAATGCACTCAGTTGATTGATGAACTAATGTACAGCCTGCCAATAAAGCTAACATGCCAGCAGTGTTGACACACTTCCAATGAGAATCAGAATAATAATGAACGGCCTTTAGGTTGCCATGTTTCATTACCATCAGTCAAACACCCACTTTGTCACCATTCTCTATTACGTTTTGTGTCTTCGTTGCATCCAACCCACGCATTCCTGTCTTCCGCTTGCTGACAGACGTGTTCCCTCGCTCTGAGCCCCAGATTAAAAAGCTGACGTATGTGGTTACATACATGCTTTGTTCTTGCTCTTTGGTCCAGGCTCCTGCATGCAGCATGATGTTTTGAAGAGGCCCATACAGAGGAGATCAATCATGACTGTCGTTGCCTCCTGAGCCCTCTTTCCTTTAGTTACCACACACATCTGCCTAAAACGCACCGTGAAATTGTGTGGCTCCTTCTTTACCAGGGCCATCTGCCTTGAAAAACTTACACCTCTACCCCCTGTGGCCTGTAATGACTCTGGAGATATAGAGGATCTCCAATAAAAACCCATCAAGAGACATTTATAACTGTCAGGACTGACAGACATCAATAAAATCAACATTTATATTAACTTGACTTAATTCATGTTCTCAGTGGGTCATTTTAGTGATAGTGGAGGAATTCTGTTATTTTTCCAACATGAATCATTATAATGTTAACTCAGTTGCCATCAAAAGTGAAAGTCATTTTGTTTAAAGGATGAATTATGCTAACAATTATGTGCTTTTCTATAAACATTACCCCTTAACTCATTGCTCCATTTTACATTTATGCATTTGGCAGACACCTTTATCCAGAGCAACTTACATGTATCTAATTTATACAACTAAGTAATTAAGGTTTAAGAGCCTTGCTCAAAAACCCAGTGGTGGAAACTTGGTGATCCTGGGATTTGATCACCACAACCCTCCAATCTGTATCCCAACACCTTAACCACTGAGCTACCACTTCTATTCCAGTCAAGGTCACAAGAAATCTCAGAAAACTGAGACAGGAATGTCCCCCGACTGGGATACATATCCATTGCAGGGCAACAGGCACAAATATTCACACCTAGAGGCAATTTAGGGTGGTCACTCCACCTGACAGCATATTTTTTGGGAGTTGGGAGGAAACACTTATGGAGAGTTCACATGGACAAGCTCAAGATCAAACCGAAAACCATGGAGCTTTGTGATGTGGAATTAGGATTGCAAGAAGATGTATATTTCTTGTCAGGATGAAAGGATCTGTGTTACCTTCTGCATGAAAAACATTAGATTTGAGCTAGAAGTAGGGAAGCAGTGGCTCAGGGGTTTAGGCGTTGGTGTACCGATCAGAAGGTTGTGAGTTGTATGTATTTCAGGAATCTCTTCCACTGCTGGGCCCTTGAGCAAGGCCCTTAACCCTCAATTTCTCAGATACATAAATAAGATACTTGTATGTTGCTCTGGATAAGGGCATCTGCCAAATTCCATACAGTGAGTAGGCTGCTGATTGGAAGTGTCAGGAGTTACTACGACAGTTCCTTGCCAGACCCCTAGGGGGTCCTGGCAAGTGATTTATTTATTACTGTGTTATTCTTACATGTGCGGTGCCATACCCTTTCCTAATATGTTTTCCACCTTTCTCACCTATCCCTTTTTCCTTGATGTGCTGCTCTATATATGTTTGAGTGTTATGATATGAATGTTATATGTATGTTTATATACGTTCAAGCTTACGGCGGAGATCCGTGTTTGTTCCCCACCATCAGCGGCATCTGCCTCATTCGTTACAGGAAGGCTGTGAGTTTGATTCCCAGGTCTGCCTAGCCACCACTGCTAGGCCCCTGAGCAAGGCTCTGAACCCTCATTTGCTCAGTTGTACAAAAAATGTAAGTTGTAAGTTGGATAAGGGTGTCTGACAAATGCCAGGACTATAAACAAAAATGACTAATACAAAGTAAGCAAGTTTCCCAAGCAGTTTAATTGATGAATCCTGTTTTATAATCTGTAAAGTAAGACACTGTAGTGTGCAGCAGCCTTTCACTGTACTTGAACAATGTGCAAATGCTGCTTTAAAATGATCAAGCTGCAAATACAATATATTTGTTTTACATGTATTGTTGTAAATCTCAAACAGAGGTGATTTAGTCAAATGGCAGAATCAGTGTTGATTATCGAACAGGAGAATGTCGTCGAACTGTACGTGCTTTGTTTCAGTTTAACCCTACAAACATAATTCAACACAGACAAGTTTACTTTTCAGCCAACGTGGCTACTGTGGAATTTTTCAGGTTGTGTTTCTTGGCTAGCAGAAAAACGCTTCAATCCTGCGAACGCGTGTCAGCGGTTTGCTTTGAATTCTGTTACCGTTTTCTTTTCCATCACATCAATTCCAAGCGTCTTAGTGTTTACAGTGAAAAGCTCAGCAGTATTCATCTCAGTGATTAAATATTGATTTGACTAATTCCTTGATTTATTTCATCGACTTTCTTGCGCCGAGTCCAATATGTCACAAGTGTGGTATTTCCTTTCACTAGCTTACACACATTAGAATGTGTGTGTGTGTGTGTGTGTGTTTTCTGTACATTTCACACCATACTACCCAGGCTATGACCACCACCTGGGAAAATGAAGGCCATAACCAGGAGCCATATCGATATTACTGGTTTTGGTTAAACTGTAGAATGCTAGAAGACTGGATAGCAGCTTACTAGCATTGCTTTCTTAAACCTTTTTGCCAGTACACTGGGGTTTCAGTCTGGACTTGTGGGACATTTTTAATCAGTATAAACAAATGAATGATTTTCTGGCTGTGCGTCTGATATAAAATGAGTCAGGACTCTGTTGGCTTTCAGTGTGAGATGTGTGTTTTTCCCTCTGTTGGATAAACTTACAGAGAATAGTATCTATCTATCTATCTATCTATCTATCTATCTATCTATCTATCTATCTATCTATCTATCTATCTATCTATCTATCTATTTGCTTATCAATCCATGTCCATCTAAATCTGTCCCCCTGTCTGATTGTCTGTCTGTCTGTCTGTCCATTTACATCCAATCAACCATCCATCCTGTCTTTTTCTGCTTCTATCTATCTATCTATCTATCTATCTATCTATCTATCTATCTATCTATCTATCTATCTATCTATCTATCTATTTGCTTATCAATCCATGTCCATCTAAATCTGTCCCCCTGTCTGATTGTCTGTCTGTCTGTCTGTCCATTTACATCCAATCAACCATCCATCCTGTCTTTTTCTGCTTCTATCTATCTATCTATCTATCTATCTATCTATCTATCTATCTATCTATCTATCTATCTATCTATCTATCTATCTATCTGTCTGTCTGTCTGTCTGTCTGTCTGTCTGTCTGTCTATCTATCTATCTATCTATCTATCTATCTATCTATCTATCTATCTATCTATCTGTCTGTCTGTCTGTCTGTCTGTCTGGTGTGTGTGTGTGTGTGTGAGTGTGTGTGTGTGTGTGTGTGTGAGTGTGTGTGTGTGTGTGTGTGTGTGTGTTTATAGCCCATTAATGCACTGCCAAATGTATTCAAAAAAGATGAAATTCGCAACTAGTAAAACCCAAACAATCTATCTATCTCCATCATTCATCCATCCATACATCCATTTATCCACCCATTTGTCTATTTTTCTGTATATCTATGTCCATTTATTTACGTCTGTCTGTCTGTCTATCAAATTCAATATAAATTAAATTCAAACTTGACTTGAAAATTCAAAATCATGCTTGCTTTTTGTTTTTCAAAACATTTCTATGAATATATTGATACTAGTAGGCTAGGTAAAATAGAAATACTTATGAAAAATTACAAATTCGTTTACAAAGTCCTGAGTGTCTGGTTTCATGACAAAGATTCAATGCTGAGCACCCAGAGTACAACACTAGATGTAAGAAAGCTAAAGGAAAGAGGAAGGGTGCTAGGGTGCTAGGGGAAGTAGTCTGAAGAGTAAGTGGTGGATGAGTGGAGGAAGGGTGGTAGAAATGAAACAATCCCCTCCTCGTGTCAAAATCAGATTGGAACATTCCTGCCATTTCACACCACCCAGGTTACACACTCGGGTGCGAGGAGCTAATCGGAGGTGGCTGCTTTGCTCACACACCCTGAAGCCATGTGGCTATTGAATTCTCTTCACTCATGCTTTTCAAGCATCAATCGCTTTTTAAGAACTGGAGGTGTTGATATTTTTCAGGCTTAAATGGTGTGTTTGCGCTGGAATTGGAGAATCTCAGGAGGTCGTGCAGGCCGTCAGAGCCTCAGGCGAGCGATTTCAACATATTTCTAAGGTTTTAAGCTTGGACCGAAGTCTGAATCGCTTTTCAAGTGGGTGTGTGTGAATTTATGACTTTATGAAGTTCCTTAATACAGAGGAGAGTTGTGTGTTGATCTGATTGGCTTATTCATAGGTATTAAATTAAAGCAACTATGATTTTGATCAAATTCAATTTGAATTGATATTTTGATTTTATTTCTCACATACTCAACCATACACAGGACAAAATGTAGTGATATGCTTTGAGTTTTATTCACTGATAGAACCCTGCAATGCAGAAAGTCTCCAGCCTCTCTTATTTGTCTCTCTTAAAGTTAATTTGACAAAAAAACAAAACAAAAAATGCCATGTTATAGAAAACCCACAAAACTACAAACTTTTTTCAAAGCAAATGTCTTCTTTACAACTAGCTTCTGTTCTTCTTTATGTCACACGTCATATTTTTACAGAGATTTCAGTTTGAATCAAGCATGCCTATTGTACATCCATACAAATGCACTGACACACACACACATACACACGCACACACACACACCTAAATCATTTAATACCCTGAAACTTCACCTTTGAATAGCCAAGACAGGCAATTCTTCATGTTTTTCACTCTTATTGAGTTTAAAGAAACTCGACCCGTTTCTCATTTCTCTCTCCTCCTCAGCCTCACTCCACACTCCTCTTCACGTTTTGTCTCGTGACCTCTGCTTCCCACTCGAGCGGATGCTAAACGCTCCTTACGGTCCCCAGGAGAGTGGTAAAGCCTTTAAAGACACTTTGATTCTCTCCAGATGAGACACTCGACCGTGAGGGGACACGAAGCAGGAGCACAGCTCAGGAGTATCATTGTGTAGACTGACAGTGAGGAAAAACCTGCCGAGTCCTGAACTGTACCAGTGATGACAAATGAAGTGGAGTGTTAAACATCCCACTAAACATCCCACTAAACGGTCCAGTCCTCACAAATCAACCTACTGTGTTCTGCTGCTAGAGACAACCTCACAACCTATCTATCTATCTATCTATCTATCTATCTATCTATCTATCTATCTATCTATCTATCTATCTATCTATCTATCTATCTATCTATCTCCATCCATCCATCTATTCGCTTGTCTATTTGTTTATCAGTTGATGTCCATTCATCTATATCTGTCCACCTGTCTATCTGTCAGTCAGTCTGTCAACATCTATCCAGTCCTCCATCTATTCAGCTGTCTATTCATCTATATCTGTCCACCTGTCTGTCAGTCAGTCTGTCTGTCTGTCTGTCAACATCCATCCATCAATAGATCCATCCATACAATCTATCTATTTGTTTATCAGTCCATGTCCATTCATCTATAGCTGTCCACCCATCTGTCTACACTCATCCATCCATCTATCCATGTATTCAGCTGTATATTGTAAATATCTGTTGACCTATCTATCTATCTATCTATCTATCTATCTATCTATCTATCTATCTATCTATCTATCTATCTATCTATCTATCTATCTATCTATCTATCTATCTATCTATCTATTCAGCTGTCTATTCTCTATATCTGTGTGATGATAGCTCAAGTGATTTAGGTTTAGATCTGAAAATTGGGGTTCAAGCCCCAGCACCACCACGCTGCCAACGTTGGGCCCTTAAGCAAAGCCCTCAATCCCTTGCTTCAGGGGTGCTGCATCATGGCTAACCCAAACCCTCCAAGGATGGGATATATGAAGAAAGAATTTCACTGTGGAATAATCTATATGTAACAAATAAAGCCTACTTAACTTGCCTGTCTATCTATCTCACTCAGTAATAGTGTAGTCAGATGGGACTGGAGTCACTCTGCATGCAGCAGGCTGGATTTCTCTCTGCCTCTTGTCTTAAACACAGAAACCTTTAAAAGTTCAGCTCCAGAGCTTTGTAATGAAATGCAACCAGAGCAGTTAGAAGTCTCACAGGGCCTGATCTTTCAAAAAAAAAATCATGAAAATCATCAAGATGTTTAACACAAGCTCTGTTGTATAAACATCAAAACAAACAAAAACTCTTACTAACAGTCATGAACAAGCGCTTTGCTAATGTTGTCTAGTGAAAGTGGTGAGTGATGGCCATTGCTCTGGCCACAGCTCACTAACAGTAGCGGCTCTGTGAAGATCTGCGGCTTCGTCTCGTTCGGTTCAGTGAAGTGTGAGTGGTTTTGTGGGATGGAGGATAATTGGTGTGATCAACAGTAAAGTAAACAGCTATAAGAACTGCACCTCATTCTAATCTGAGATCTTTAAAATGTTATATTTAACTAGGATTAGCTCCTGTGTGTGTGTGTGTGTGTGTGTGTGTGTGTACGTGTGTCTGTTTGGGTTTTACTAGTTGCGAATTTCATCTTTTTTGAATACATTTGGCAGTGCATTAATGGGCTATAAACACACACACACACACTCACACACACACACTCACACACACACACTCACACACACACACACACCAGACAGACAGACAGACAGACAGACAGACAGACAGACAGACAGACAGACAGATAGATAGATAGATAGATAGATAGATAGATAGATAGATAGATAGATAGATAGATAGATAGATAGATAGAAGCAGAAAAAGACAGAATGAATAGATGTTTAGATGGATGGTTGATTGGATGTAAATGGACAGACAGACAGACAGACAGTCAGACAGGAGGACAGATTTAGATGGACATGGATTGATAAGCAAATAGATAGATAGATAGATAGATAGATAGATAGATAGATAGATAGATAGATAGATAGATAGATAGATAGATAGATAGACAACTGAAAAGATGGATAGATGGATGGATGTAGACAGATAGACAGACAGACAGGTGGACAGATATAGAAGAATAGACATCGACTGATAGACAGGTCAATAGATAGATAGATAGATAGATAGATAGATAGATAGATAGATAGATAGATAGATAGATAGATAGATAGATAGATAGATAGACACTTTGGTAGAGAGCGTTTAACCAGCACGGGGAATTTGAATTCTCAGGATTCATTTTTGTGATAATGAGCTGAATAAGCGTTTCCTGGAAGGCACACTGAGGTGAGGTTTCTTAATGAAGCTTTTCAGACCTGATCATCCATCCATGAGGTCGTGTTAATAAAGACCGCTGTCCATTAGGAGCCCTGGGAGGTAGAGAGCACCATCACAGCGGGTTGATAAATCACTACCTGTAGGTCATTAATGTCGTCCGGGTTCGATTGTAGCGGCTTCACCTTCGTCTTAATACAAAAAGGACGTTTTTTAAATTTTTGCCTTTTTTTCGGAGCTGATGCTGTTTTTCACCAGCAGATTGATTATTAATGGAGATTAAAGCAGGACATCTTTCATTCACTGGAGTTTAGAATAAAGTCTTTACATACTTTTCTCTCTTCTTACTTTAAAATGATAAAACTTTAAAACAAATACTAATATTAACTCATACTAATCTTTCTTTCTTTCTTTCTTTCTTTCTTTCTTTCTTTCTTTCTTTCTTTCTTTCTTTCTTTCTTCAATTCCATTTCCTTCCTTCCTTCCTTCCTTCCTTCCTTCCTTCCTTCCTTCTTCACCTGGTCCCTCACTAACTTAAACATTTACTCCATCCATCCATCCATCCATTCTTTCTTTCTTTCTTTCTTTCTTTCTTTCTTTCTTTCTTTCTTTCTACAATTCCACTTCCTTCCTTTCTTCCTTCCTTCCTTCCTTCCTTTTTTCAACAGCTACCTCGCTACCTTAAACTCTTAATAATAAGCATTATCTTACTTTATTAACATTATTTCCATCCTTTCTTTCTTTCTTTCTTTCTTTCTTTCTTTCTTTCTTTCTTTCTTTCTTTCTTTCTACAATTCCATTTCCTTCCTTCCTTCCTTCCTTCCTTCCTTCTTCACCTGGTCCCTCACTAACTTAAACATTTACTCCATCCATCCATCCATCCATCCATCTATTCTTTCTTTCTTTCTTTCTTTCTTTCTTTCTTTCTTTCTTTCTTTCTTTCTTTCTTTCTTTCTTTCTTTCTTTCTACTTCCTTCCTTCCTTCCTTCCTTCCTTTTTCAACAGCTACCTCACTACCTTAAACTCTTAATAATAAACATTGTCTTACTGTATTAACATTATTTCCATCCTTTCTTTCTTTCTTTCTTTCTTTCTTTCTTTCTTTCTTTCTTTCTTTCTTTCTTTCTTTCTTCTTTCTTTCTTTCTTTCTTTCTTTCTTTCTTTCTTTCTTTCTTTCTTTCTACTTCCTTCCTTCCTTTTTCAACAGCTACCTCACTGCCTTAAACTCTTAATAATAAGCATTATCTTTCTTTATTAACATTATTTTCATCTATCCATCCTTTCTTTCTTTCTTTCTTTCTTTCTTTCTTTCTACAATTCCACTTCCTTCCTTTCTTCCTTCCTTCCTTCCTTCCTTCCTTCCTTCCTTCCTTCCTTTTTCAACAGCTACCTCACTACCTTAAACTCTTAATAATAAACATTGTCTTACTGTATTAACATTATTTCCATCCATCCTTTCTTTCTTTCTTTCTTTCTTTCTTTCTTTCTTTCTTTCTTTCTTTCTTTCTTTCTTTCTTTCTTTCTTTCTTTCTTTCTTTCTACTTCCTTCCTTCCTTTTTCAACAGCTACCTCACTGCCTTAAACTCTTAATAATAAGCATTATCTTTCTTTATTAACATTATTTTCATCTATCCATCCTTTCTTTCTTTCTTTCTTTCTTTCTTTCTTTCTTTCTTTCTTTCTTTCTTTCTTTCTTTCTTTCTTTCTTTCTTTCTTTCTTTCTACAATTCCACTTCCTTCCTTTCTTCCTTCCTTCCTTCCTTCCTTTTTCAACAGCTACCTCACTACCTTAAACTCTGACTAATAAACATTATCTTTCTTTATTAACATTATTTTCATCTATCTATCCATCCTTTCTTTCTTTCTTATGATGATGATGATGATGATGAAAGTGTTTATGGAAACAGGTTAAGTTGGAGGTCTCTGTAAAAACATCTAAAATCTTGGCTGTTAACTCCTGGAGCTCCTGATGCGTGTGTCTCTGCAGTACAGGGCTCATGAGACTGAAACGTCCCTCACAGAGACGACACGCTGTTATCTGCTACACAATAAAGACATGAGACACAAACACACTCCAGTGTGCGACTTCAAAACCAGATCTGAAGCTTGATCTGTAGATGGGAGTGGAAGCGATGGGAATCTCCACAGCGAGCCTCTTCTCCTTTTCTCTCCCGCTGCTGATCCTGGGCTTGTTTGGATTACGGAGTGCTGCGGCGGCACTTTGGAGATGTTTGGCTTTGTTTTGGTAGCCATTACCTCAGAGTGATAAAGATTAGAGGTGAGAGGCGACTTTTGTCTTTGTAGCTCAAAGTGTTTGTCATCTCTGGAGACGCTTTCTGAGTCTGTATGCAGGACCATGTGGGCTGGACTTCACAACACAACATGACATCCATGTAGGTAAAGGGAATTTTTATGCTTCCTTTTTTCCTCCCATCTATTCTTCCTTCCTTTATTCTTTCTTTTCTTCCTGCATTATTGCTTCAGTTCGTTCTTTTCCTTCATTTATTCTGCCTTTCCTACATCTCACCCCCTTTCCTGCCTTCTTCTTCCATTCATTTGTTTCTAATTACATTCTTACCATCCTTCCTTATTCCCTTCATCACTTCTTTCCTTCATTATTCTCCTTCCTTCCTTCCTTCCTGATTTCTTTTTTCCTTTTTTCCTTTCTACCTGCCTTTATTCTAATTCATTCCCAATTTTCTTTCATTTCTTCTCCATTTTCTTTCTTTCTTTCTTTCTTTCTTTCTTTCTTTCTTTCTTTCTTTCTTTCTTTCTTTCTTTCTTTCTTTCTTTCTTTCTTCTTCCTTCATGATTTCTTTTCTTTCCCCTTCTCTACTTTCTACTCCTTCTTTATTTAATTTCTTCTTCCTTTCCTCCTCCTTTCTTACTACATTATCCATTTTCTTTCTTTCTTTCCTTCTTTTGACTCTTTTTTTTTTAATCTGATCTGTTGGTTTCTCTCTCAGGTCCAGCACTCAGGACAGTCTGATTGTTTAATGACTGAAGGGATTATTGCAGTGTTTATTGGATAAACAGCGCATTTTACAGTTCTGCCTTTTTAAGGAAAACTGATCTTCCTGGATCCCTGAACGATGATGAAGTGTTTATGGAAGCAGATTGAGAGCCTGGTGCCGGTTCTACATCTGATCCAAAGCAAACTCTCTCCTGAAATCAGAATTTATAATGATCCCTTTTACAGAAAGCAGCAGAAAACATTCACATGAGTCTCATGCTGGAGATTTTTCGGACTAAACCTCCTTCCTATGTCAGTCCACCAGGACAATATTATTTTAGTAATATACACTAAGTCATCAGTTCATTAGTTACTAAATTGATATAGCTTACTCTATATGTCTGATTCAATAGTAAACCCTCACAGAGGAACAAAACACCAGGGTTTGATAAAAAAACGACTAAACACTGCATATATAAATGCTCCCTGATGTTAGGTCACGGTAACAGAGCATCATTTAGGTAAAGGGGAAATATCTCACCGTGATCGTCATAGAAGACTGTGTGTGTGTATGTGTGTGTGTGTGTGTGTGTGTGTGTCTGTGTGTGTGTGTCTGTGTGTGTGTGTGTGTACTTTCATATCTTGGTGGAAACCAAATGCCCCATCAAGCACAGAAATATCGGATAGTTCTGACCATGCCAGGACATTTGGCTGGACCTTGTTAAGAAAGTTCTTTTTTTAAAAAAAGAAAAGAAAAGAAAAGAAAAGAAAAGAAAAGAAAAGAAAAGAAAAGAAAAGAAAAGAAAAGAAAAGAAAAGAAAAGAAAAGAAAAGAAAAAAGCCAAAAGGTTTTATTCTGGATAATGAAATTAGGGTTAGGATGAGTTCCAAATGCATAATTATGGCAACTGAAGGTCTTCGGAAGGATAGTGTGTGTGTGTGTGTGTGTGTGTGTGTGAGGAATGACACAGACAGTCTCTCTGGATTTATCATTAGGCCCCCTGTATGAAAGGCTGATTGTATGGAATGTGGATGATTAATGTTATGAGACGTCACTAAAGTGGTGGATGAGCAGACAGTGACTAAAGCATGGGGCCCTGCTAAACCCCAAGACACACACACACACACACGCAAATACATTTATATATATATATATATATATATATATATGGTCTTGAAGTATCTTTCACACACGTTACTTGAGTTTATATCATCCTTTCTCTTACTGTACAGATTTCCTGTCATTCCAGGTTTCCTGAAGGAGGAATAATTCGGAGTCATAGATGATACATCTCACACCTCCACACACCAACACACCCTTCACTCTGTAGGGAGCGCAGCATCGATTTGAGATCAGAGTAACAGCACCCAGAGCGCTTGATATCTGTTGCCGTGATCCTCTCTGAGTGATCAAGAATGAAAAGAGTAACAAGAAAAAAAGCATCACCACCCTGACACTCAGGATGTATATTAGTCAAACTTGGCCCAGTCATGTAGAGATCCTCATGGACATCTGGATCAGATTGGAGTCGGATGGTGTGAATTTGATGGTGCAGTTCAGCTTGAATGGCAGAGAAAAAGGATCTCTTGTTGCTAATGATGGTCACATCTGCTTCACAAAGCTCGTGAATTCACTCGTTCAATGAGGTCTGATCAAACAGTCTTATTAAAGCAGGCAATATGGAGGCAGAGAAGTGTGTAAAAGCGAGAAGGACTCTTCGAGGAACCGACCCATTCTTCCAAGTGTTATCCCAGTTGCTGAGGAATGTGTGTTTGAGAAACATGGGTATCTGTCATTCTTCTTGTCTTTCAAGAAGAGCTGTGTGAGCAGTTGGGTTAGAAATAGAAGATTTCTACTGTAAGAAGACTTTTCTCTTGTTTCCAATCTGCTGAGAATCAAGTCAAAGACAGGTCGTCAGATCAGCAGGGGACATCTGATTCACAATTAACCAAGTGAATTTAAATCAACAGAAATAAAAGAAAAGAGAGTATTTAAAAATAGGTTTTAAAATCTGGCAGGACAGACAAATAATAATAATAATAATAATAATAATAATAATAATAATAATAATATGTGATAGAAAAATATCAGCGAGAATCAAGGGGAAGGTGTACAAGACAGCGGTGAGACCGGCCATGCTGTATGGTTTAGAGGCAGTGTTACTAAGGAAGAAGCAGGAGTTGTTGAGGTTCTCTTTGGGAGTGACCCGGTTGGACAGGATTAGGAACAAGTACATCAGAGGGACAGCTCATGTTGGACGTTTGGTGGACAGAGTTAGGGAGGACAGATTAAGATGGTTTGGACATGTTCAGAGGAGGGAGAGTGAGTATATTGGTAGGAGAATGTTGGACATGGAGTTGCCAGGCAGGAGGCAAAGAGGAAGGCCAAAGAGGAAGTATATGGATGGAAGAAATGAGGATATGAAGCTAGTGGGTGCAAGTGTTGAGGATGCAGAAGATAGGGATAGGTGGAGAGAGATGATTCACTGTGGTGACCCCTGAAGGGAAAAGCGGAAATAATAATAATAATAATAATAATAATAATCAATAAGTCCTGAACTTCACATTGCCCCTTCTGAGCGTTTATTTATTGCACCTTAGACATTTACTTATTAATTTTTTTTTTCATGTAAGTCATAAGTCGTGTCCCAGATCACAAATTTATTCACTATTCTGTGCCATTTTGTAGCAAAAATTGTGTGTATACAAGAATTTAACTTCATGTCCTTGGATGTGCTCATTCATAAAAGAAGAAGAAGAAGAAGAAGTGGGGAAGGTTGAACATTTCATGTGTTTAACACCTGCAGCTTTTTTTACACACAAAAGGAAGAGGGACGGAGCTACCAGGCATTAACGCTGGATGAGAAAACGTTTTCAAGATGGTCAATGACACTCATTGGACAAGAATTCTTACATGTCTTTTAAACTAGCCCATGTCATGTGATTTACTAGCAGTGTCAATGTGTTGTGTGCCTTTGAAGTTATTTGCCATCAACTGGATAACACTGTGTACTTCCAGTTAGTAAAAAAACTACACGCTATAGTACATAGTGCACAGTGTAAGTGCATAGCATGTAATACATCATTTGGGACACAGTTATATTATTTACAGATAGCTGGATATAAAAGTGTCAAATCTGAGCTTGAGTTCATTCAACTCTGGTTACACATATCTCTTATAAAAGTTCTGATTTTCTAGTTGGGATCATATGCAGGAAGAATGAAGCCTCGCTAATTCCCTCTTATTGTTCCATATCATGCCATCTAAACCAGTGTGAGTCACCATATTCTCAGTATTCATCAGATTCCACATAACCGTCCCATTGTCCCTCTGCGCTATGTGTTCAGTGCTATTTTTACCAAGCATTAGCGAGCAAATTCCTTTTGAAAACACCAGACATTATATTCGGAGATTTAAGTTTAGTCGTGCTGCTATTTGCGGGGAGAAAAATCTCTCAGAACTCATATCTGACGATGTAGAATGCCTGTAAAGATAAAGTTATTTTTAGCGATTCTAGTGGATGCAAGCAGAGAAAACTGACTATGAGTACAATGAGTATCAATTTATTTTATAGAAATAAGACAAAGGTTTATATTAACTTGCCACTAGAGACGCATTAGAGTGATCCAGATTGAGGTTTTTTCCAGTTTCAGGTCTAATTTTTTACCAAGAAAATGAAAGTCTTAAACATTTCCCAGTTCTAAAAAAGGAAAACAGTGAAGCATGTTACTTTTTTAAGTATTTTTTAACTTGAACACACTTCCTGAAGTTCTTCTGGAAGTTCTTCTTGAACAGGGCTGTTCAATCTTATCTACAAAGGGCCAGTGTGGGTCCAGGTTTTCATTCCAGCCAAGCAGAAGCCACACCTTAGTTTATTGAAAGCCAAGATCAGCTGATTAAACAGGTGGAATCAGGTGTGGCTCCTGCTTGATTGGAATGAAAACCTGCATCCTGCTTCATTGGAATGAAAACCACAGCGGTCCTTTGTGAATAAGATTGGACATCCCTGTTCTTCATGAAGCATTCTTGCAAATGTACCACATCACATTCCACTCTACAGATCTTGGCCGGGATTTCTAGCACGCGGACACACCTTTTACCTCAAACAATCAGTCTGATGATTAAACTTATCTGAAGCTGCTTAGAAACAACCATTAAAGTTAGAAGAAATGCCGAATCTCTGCTTTATTTTCAGCACAGTGCTAGGTTTCTGTTATGTTCTGTAAATCTGTCTCTTTAAAATAAACCGAAGCACTGATTATTTTGTTTCCCTTTCCCTTTCACGGTGCTAGTTTGATCAGTCAGGCTAGTAAATCAGAATCAGCCATTAATTGTGTAGCGATCATTACCGAGCCTCACAAATTGCTTTTTGTAAACGTGTTTTTATGACTTTTTATTGCATGCTTTCTAACATCAACGTGGCCAATTAGCATTTAACGCAGCCACAGGGACATTAAACGTTAGCAGAATTGTGAGGTGCAGTAAAAATTTCTAAGAGGCAATATCATAATTTCATTAAGTTTAATGTTTTTATTTTTCATTTTGATTATTTCGTTAAATTGATATTTCCTCGATTATTATTATTTTTTTTCTTTGTGACTGCTTTGCAGATTTAATTTGCAAAATAACACAGAACCCAGACTCTGTATATATATATGTATATATATATATATATATATATATATATATATATATATATATATATATATATATATGGAAAAAAATAAGAGACCACTGCAAAATAATCAGTTTCTTATGTTTTTTTTCTTACAGGTGCATGTTTTGGCGAGATGAACAGTTTTGTTTCATTTTTTTGTGAACTGCTGAGAATATTTCTCCTAAATTCAGAATATAACTATTGTTATTTAGAGTGTATATTTAAAGGAAATGACAACACATCAAAATAACCCAAGATCATGCAGTATTTACAGAGCTTTAATAACTCAAATAAAACATTAATAAATCAGTATTTGGTGGAATAACCCTGACTTGCATGCGTTTTGGCTCCATGATCTCCACCAGTTTTTCACATTGCTGTTGGGGAACTTTATACCACTCTTTTTGCAAAAAAGCAAACAGCTCAGCTCTACCTGATGGTTTGTGACCATCCATCTTCCTCTTGATGACATTCCAGAGCTTTTCAATAGGGTTCAAATCTGGAGATTGGGCAGTGGTCTCTTATTTTCATTCCAGAGCTGTATATATATATATATATATATATATATATATATATATATATAAATGTATTTTTTCTTCTTTATACTGTAAAATTTCACCATTTTCTTCTTTTTTTTAAGGCTACGCTTTTCTCAGAAGTATTAAAAGAAAACTTTGAGTTAGTAGACTAATAAATCCATGGTGTCGGGTGAAAATCGGAGACGGAGGAGTGTGTGAGGAAGACAGTTGCATGAGTTTAGCTTTGATCAAAGCAAAATGGTCAAATACACGAATTAGCACCAGACAGCACTTCCTGATTAAACTTTGATGTCACAGTTCAAAGCATGTGTTAATGTGATTTAACAGACAACCGACTACATCGCATCGACTCTCATAACCATTTGCAGAGCTGACGGTGCCCAGAACACCAAACACGTCCACCATCAAAATAAACTCCACTTTAAGTTGAAGCTTATTATCTGTGTGTGTGTGTGTGTGTGTGTGTGTGTGTGTGTGTGTGTGTGAAGAAGCCTTTAATATCCCTGAAGCATGAACATTAATCATTATAAAGATTCAGGATCTTTTGAAGATGAGAAAAGAAAACAAATGAAATTTAGCCTTAAAGTTTCTGGTCACACATTAATCGGAAAAAAATAAATAAATCTTAAAGTTTGGAGAATTTTTAAGGTCAGATATAAGTTTAATACAAATTTAAATCTCAGCTCATTTATTCTATTGTGGATTTATATAGTAAATCTATTAATCTACTGAAATTCTGATTAATGCTTTAAACAAAACCCCACAATTTTTTTATTTTCTCCAAAAAATACACTATTTTTTTTTTTACATTTGATGCCTTTATTTATTTATTTATTTATTCATTCATTCATTCATTCATTCATTCATTCATTCATTCATTCATTTATTTATTGCAATGAAGCTAAAAACCTAATGTAGCTAATAAGTAATGAAAATCCATCTCACACAAAATCCTGTGTAGAATAAGACACACACACACACCCACTCACACACACACACACACACACACACACAGTTTAACTTATACTGTACAAAAAAATGCCCCTTTAAAAAATAGGATTAATTGATACTACGAGGTCATTTGCTACAAATACATGAAGAAATCTGGAGACATTTTGGGTGAGATTGGAAATTCTATTACAAGGTCCAAAGATTACACCATAAACCTGTTTTGGCCAAAGAACTGACCAATCAGTATGCAAGTTAGGATACAAGGGCAAAGACAAAACAAAAACCAAAGCAAGATGCCAGCATGCCAGCTCACTGACGGTAAAGAATTTAATTTCAGTTCAATTTAATTTATTTGTATAGTGCTTTTAACAATGGACATTTTCTCAAAGCAGCTTTATAGAAGTAAAGAAAAAAAATATAAATATATAAATTATAAATTATATAGAAAAAATAATAAAGTTTAAAGTTACTATTTCTCTCTAACATTTATCCCTACTGAGATTATTATTTAAATTTATTTGTATGAAAATGTTCCTAAAATGTTGCTGTAGAATATAATTCTACTTTTTTAAATTTAATTTAATTTTTTTTTTTTTACATTTAAGTTCTGACTACATCATGAAGAACATTTCAGAAATATTCAAACAATTTCCTCTTTTACCTGATTCCTCTCTTTCTCTCTCTCTCGCTCTCTCTCTCTCTCTCTCTTGGGTCACTTGATAGGGTCAGTGATGAAGAGCTGATGAAAAAAGAAGAGTAAATGATGTAAATATAAATAATGTCCTTTCTTCAACAGTTTATATTCATGTGCAACCAAGCGCTCCTGAGCAACGAATAGGTCAGCGAGAACTACTACTTGCTACTATATACTGATAATCAATTAAATCTTTTCATAAGATTTGCTAGAATGAGTTTGTCTTTCGTTTACTGTCCTTATGACTGGCTTTAACCTGGACATTTTTCCCAACTAGAATGTAAAACAGATCTAGGACATAAGGGTTGAGGTCTAAGATGACGAGTGAGGATCAAACTCCTAATTATGTGATCATCTGCATTACACACTCTCTCCACATCTCCATTAAAAATGGAAGAAATGACTCTCTCTCTGTATGTGTGTGTGTGTGTTGTATATCACTCATTTCATTTCATTTCACACCGAGACGAGTGAGTGGATGGACAGCTGAAACGGTTCAGCTTTGTGGCGTGTAGGCGCCTTTGTGCCAAACTGGATACTTTATGTCCCGCATCCACAAAAAAAGTCACGGTCGTAAAACACGAGCCAGTATCCATTCTTCTCATTTCAGTTTTCAGATTCCGCTGAAATGTTCTGGTCTTTCCGTTTCAGACTTTAATGGTGAGAGAATCGGAACAATGGAGATGGAATGTAGTGAACTCCAAAAGTGGAAATATGGAATTCCTCACTGTGTTGGGTTGAATCATGCACCACGTTACAGATGCCACAAAGACTGAATTTTTTTCTTGCTTCTCCTTGAGGGTGAATTCTCCTGCCTTGTGCCCAGTGTTCCCAGGATAGATTCTATATTTGCTGCCACTCTTACGAGGATAAAACAGCTACTGAAAATAAACAAATGAATGGCTACATGTTATTTTCATTGTCTTTTATATCTTCTCTGTGTGTGTGTGTGTGTGTGTGTGTGTGTGTGGTCTATGTGTGTGTCGCATCTTTTTTTTGCTTACATAGCGGAAGAAGGGTGGGGCTACTAAGCACTGATGATGGATGAGAAAAAAATTCAAGATGGCTGACGACACTCCAGTGACCAAGATATTTTACTAACGTCTTTTAAATTATCCCATGTTTAGTCATTTATTTTTTGACATAAAAAATTCGCCGTATTTACTGCCCTAAAGCTAGTGGCGCCATGTTGCATGTGTTTGTCATTTGAGGCGAAGCGACAATTTTTAACATTCATACACTAGACTCTAGAGTGCATAGTGGAAGTGTGTAGTGGGTCATTTGGGTCACAGAAATATTTGGTCAAGATTGATAAATGAAGTGTGTGAGATTTATGCTTCAGTTGTCTGATTTTGCATCTCTGTGATATAGCAAGGAAATGTGTGGAGATTTCCCCTTTTCTTTCAGCTAATCATTTTAGCTGAGCATTTTCTTGGTTCTACAATTCTGTAAACTTAGAAACCTTTTTTTTTTTTAATGATTTTTTTGGGGGGATTTATTATTATTATTATTATTATTATTATTATTATTATTATTGTTTTAATTAATTTATTTTTTTAAATGCTTAAATATATATATATATATATATATATATATATATATATATATATATATATATATATATATATATATATATATATATATATATATTACAAATATTTATAATATTATAAATATTTTATTTATAAATGTTCCTAAAAAGCTGCTGCAGAAAGTTTCATTCTGGAAACTCTTTCATAAGTGTTTGTTTATTTATTTATTTATTTATTTAATTGAAGCTCTGTATCATGAAGAACATTTCAGAAGCCTTCAAATAATTTCCTCTGTTACCTGATGTCTCTCGCTCTCTCTCTCTCTCTCTCTCTCTCTCTCTCTCGTCACTTGATTGGTTCAATGATGAAAAATTGCTTAATAAAAAGGATGTTGTAATTTTTAATACCTATTCTTCTTGCCTTTGAGAGAACCTCAACAAAATCCCATAAGAGATCATACATTTTAGAGCAAATTGTTACACATGTGCAGACTTTTTATCATGCAAAACTATTTAAAAGTGTGTAGAACATCTGGCCATTATGTTGTACACTTAAGTTTGCAGTGTGTGAACTGATCATGTACTTCTATACAGATTTCTACTTAAATGAACTCTTAAAGGGATGTTCAGTAAAATGCTCATGTAGTATGGGATTCAGTTTTCTTAAACCCTCATGTGAATGTAAAATAAACCCTCATGTGAATGTAGAATAAACCCTCATGTGAATGTAGAATAAACCCTCATGTGAATGTAGAATAAACCCTCATGTGAATGTAAAATAAACCCTCATGTGAATGTAGAATGAATCAAAATCATTTTTTAATGGATGTACCATACATTTGCAAAACATCTGGAGATGAATACAGAAGCCATAGATGGTTGCATTCCTTTCTATAACCTCTCTGTTAGCTCTTTCTAAGTCCTGGCAATTAGGGCGTAGACCAAATTCTGATATAATACATATTTTCTTTCTGTGTCTCATTTTTAAAAAACATTCCCCAGTGTTTGGGGGCTCATGTTATTTGTTTTGTGATGTGATCAGCCCTGAAGCATGTGCTTTTAATGAAACAACAAGTATGATAAATAAAGGTTGTTTATTATTTTATTGCTCAGATGCTTCATGTTTGGTCTGGCACTTTTAAGATGAGGAGGCTGAGGGACACTTATTTGACCTTTACATTCAGACAGGACGTAACATGTACATTTTGTTATGTCTATGTATGTGTGTGTGTGTGTGTGTGTGTGTATGTGTATGTGTGTGTGTGTAATTTGCAGTTGGTCCACACCCTTGTTGCTGCGTGTGAGGGAATTTGGCTTTGAAAAATGGCACTGTGGTTAAATGGGCTGTGAAACATAAGCTCTCGGCACACACACACTGCCAGAGTGACTCCCCTTAGTCCATCCCTCCTTTCTCTCTCTCTCTCTCTCTCTCTCTCTCTGTCTTTCACTATCTCTCTCTCTCTCAGTCTCTATCCTTTCAGTTATATACAGGCCATGCAGTAAATCTATCCCGACTTATGAGACATGTTGTGGGCAATGACTGCCAAATGCATGGTATTTTTTCCCTGATCAAAAATACTTTAACAAAAAAAAAAAAAAAAAAAAAAGATTGACTGTTTCGAGACAATCTGTATCAAGGGAATCATTGGATTTTGTGATCTGTCTCAAAGATGACTGATTGTCATTCACATTTTTTGATATATGGCTCCAAAAATAGAGTGGGATTGAAAGGTTGATGGATGACTGAGCTCTTTGGATATGTGGTAGGGTTTGTTGATGCATAAAGAATGGATTAGCCTGGCTTTCGTCACAAATGATGGATAATGTGACACATCGGATAAACAAAAACCAAAGCGTGCTTGAGATTTGATATTTGGGCAGATGTGGACCGAAGTACACCGAGAACACTCCATTAACATCAGGGAACTGTTTGGCAGAAGCGGGATTTTGTCTACACAATCTGCAAGATGAGCCTTTTTCTTTATTGTTCAAATATCTGACTGTCTTGACGTATTAAACCAATCATTGGGTCTCTCTTCTGTGAAGATCTCACTTTGTGGTTTTTCTCCCGTCTCTGTTCCTTTTTTTGTGGTGTTAATTCTCTACAGCCGAGTCAGGTGTACTAAACAAAAGTACGCAGTATTTTGGGTTCCTGTTTCTGGATTGCATTGGATTTATTGGATTTATCTGAATTGTTGAATCGATTTAAGACCGAAAGCTGGAGGAATCACAGCCAAGATTACCCGAGATTGCAAAAGGAGTGTAGTGGCTCATTTCTTTGTATAAAGTTAGCCAGATCTGCTCTTCCTCTGTGGTTCCTAAACATTGACTGCCAGCTGGAGTGAATCCTGCTCAGACTTTTTAGACGCACTCAACGCTTTGCTGCTCTTCTGTTCGAGCGTCTTTTGCTGATGTTTTGATTATGAGGAAAAGCATCACAGTAAATAACCAGTGATGCTGAACACATTGCCTGGGCCAAGGAAAAAGGATTAGGTCATCTCTGGCTTTTTCGGAACTGGTCATGTGTGGTTTTGAAAGCGTGTGAGAGTTTATGTGGGATTACACAAAGGTACCATGTATTGTAGAGAATAGGCTAGGTTTGTACCAAGATCTTGGTATTTTTGTAAATTTTGTACGTTTGATAAGACGTATTATTATTTGCTCATGGACTGAGAATATCAACAGTCTAATACTCTGTTAGGAGGAAATATAGCAAGAAACACACACGGAAAACATATTTATTTATTTATTTAAGTGGTAGTTTAAGTATTTCAGATACAGTTAGGTCTTCAGACATAATTTGAAGACATCAGCTGAATCAGAAAATCATCTGAAAATCAGCTGAAATTTAGGGGAAGTTTATACCACACCGATAGAAGAGACTTGATGCTTACCCTCCTTATATATCATATTGTATTTGCAATTAAATGAAATATTCATTGATTTGCATTGATTGTGTTTAGCATGTGAATACAAATACAGGTACAGCCATACCATAATGTCGATGAATGTATTTCCAATTTCAGTTGTGTGTCCAGTCAAGCACAAGCTGTCCATCCCAGTGCCGCTCTCAGTCCTCTGTCCACTGTCTTTGCTTAGAACTGATTTGATTAATGAGCTTTCAGGCTGTAAAAGCATGTGAAGAAGGGAAAGCATTTAGTGTGATGCAAAGTTGGCAGGAAGTTAGCCTCAGCCTCAGATGTTCTGCCCAATGCTCATGGATCAACCGAGTCTTCAGAATCTTGAAGGTTGCTCAATGATTCCAGTTCTGCACTTCCAAAATGAATTAAAATTATAAGACACGGAGACTCAAAGGTTTCAGAGCTATAATTTAATCTCTGGATTTGAAAACATTCACACTCATTTGTCAAGCTGGACACGAACAGTTACAAAATAGAAATTCATATTCAAATACCTGTAAATTCAGGAAAACCTTTGTATCCTACTCCTGCTCCTGATTGTGTGTAAAAGTGTGGATAAATTTACGCATAAGAAGAGTAACTAATATAAGCCTTAATTTGTAAAACCAAATTGCTTTATAGCAAAAAGTATGTGTGAATGAATGTGTATTTATATATATACACACTAAAGCGTATGTATATCTGTATCATTTGGACCCGAACTTTCAGATCTCCATCTTTCTATAGTTTGAGCTAATGTTGGTCCAAATCTAATTTTCTTCAACAAAGTGTTCAAGCTCTAGTCATGGGAAGAATTTGGTCCAAACCAAACAACTTCAACAACTCTCATATTCTTTTAAACAGTTTGCCATAGATCCTTTTACTCTTTCATGCGGAAATACTACCACTGTCATTCCTTTCCTCTCTCTCTCACTCTCTCTGTCTCTCTTCTCTTTCTCTTTTCCCATCTCTTTATTTTCCCTCTCCAATTATGCTGCAACCTCAGGACAGTCATTCCTGTAGCTCATGAGATTTAAATAATGTGGCCTTTGAGACTACACTTAATGCATCTCTTTGATGGTGGTACTTCGTAAATAGACTCAGTCTGGTGAAAGCCAAAGCTCTCTTGAGAGAATAACAGATTGCAGAGACAAGACAAAGATATCATCGAGAAGTGCAGCACGAGGGCTTTTGAAAATGTATTAGAAAGCACAAGACGAGAGCAGTTTCAACGGGTGCTGAATCAAAGATGAAGTGGGTGGTATAATTGGTACAGATTGTGAGTGTTGGCATAGTACAGCTATCATTGGGCATAAGAGGGGCAGCATATGGCCTCTTAGTACGAGTTTGGCACCCCTTTCAAACTGCAGACTCCCCCTGGCATTCCCCTGAAGATATGCAAACGTGAGGGTTCCAACAAGAACCACAGGCTTGGCACCAGTACGAAGGCCCTTACAGTGCACCAGACGGATACTTGGGGTTAAGAGGCACCCCGAGATTAAGAGGTGCACATCTCCAAAAAGAGGGAGGATGGAGAAGTGGGGATGGTACATATTTTAGAATAGTATTAGTTAGACACCTTTATTTGTCTCATATACAGTTGAACCTCAGCGTACGAATACCCTCCCTTACAAATTTTCTCCTTAAGAATTAATTTTGCAAGAAATTTGCATCAGCATACAAAGCATTTTTGGCATATAAGCAAACCAAACCAAAGTCAGGTAAGTTGTGCATACATCCAGGAGCTGGTCAAAACTTCAAGAGAACAAGCAAACTTGTCAAAACTTGCCAAGCAAAGTTAACCGAAGCGAGAAATTTTACGATTTTTTTCAGCCAGTGAAAGTTGTTTTGAAAATGTCAACCCTCAATAATAACATTGCCTTCAAGTTGCATTCAAAATCTAGGTGATTTTTCGTGTGTGTCTGTTGTTGACAGATTGGTGGCGTGGGTGGCCTGTTCTATTTAGGCCATGACTTCCTGTGAAGACCCTTGACATGGAATACTTGTCTTGGGTCAGTGCTTTTTAAGCAGCCATACAGTTTACATATTCTTCATATTGGTAATATTGGTAATATATTTGGGTGGCTGGAGCAGATTACCTGCATTTACGTTATTTCTTAAGAAAAAAAAATCTTTCGAAATACAAAGAACTCACCTCCAGAATGAATTAAATTAGTATGCCGAGGGTCCACTGTATACGTTTCAGCACAGCGAAATACTTTTCTTTGCATATCATAGCGTAGGTAGTTGGGGTCAGGGCACAGGGTGAGCCATGATACAGCACCCCTGGAACAGAGAGGGCTAAGGGCCTTGCTGAAAAGCCCAGAAGTGGTGCCTTGAACCCCTGCCCTTCTATTCAGAAAACCTTACCCTTAACCATTTGAGACTCCGCTACCCATTGTTCCTTATTATATCCATATCACAGCCCTACCTTCACAAAACTGGATCTTCTGGACCTTTAGAGTTTGATAAAAAAAAGGAATCCTGAGGCATTTCCCAAGCATTTTATGCCATCATTATTGTTGGCCATCCTGCCATGGATCTTTTTTTTTGCACTGACAGAACGGCTATTTTGCTGTCTGTGATACAGAGAACTCACTTGGCAGAACTGCAGGATGACGTCCACGGGCTGTTCTGGATCACCCAGAACTTTCCTAAGGCAATGTAGAGGAACGTGGAGAGTGCCAGATTTCTCATATGTCAACAGAACATCTTCATCACTGATGAATCCCGATTGGTTAGCTGGGAATCTTGGTGGCTCCAGAGAATTGTGAGGTTTTTCAGAATACACATGTGTAAGTCTTCCACAGCAAACCGTTCAATGTTAAAAGTCTAAAGTACGCATTGGGAATGCATCAATGTCAATTTTTTTTTCCAGCCCAAATACAAGTACATGTTTCTTTGCCTCTTGAAATACAGGTCCAGACACCAATATGAGTATCTTACTAATGAATCAGGATCATGCTGTAGCAAGATATTTAGCTCTGTTCATGTTGGTTTTTTAAATAACAGCCATGAAAAGGGCACGTGTGCGTGCTTATGTACTTATTCTGCTAGACTTTTTCTTTGTTTCATGATCTAATTGATTTTAACTCAAGAGGATTAGCGAGCTACATTAGTTACTTGGCTTGAGTTGGGTTGCAGTGGAGACGAGTAGATTTTGTTTCACTTTGGAAAAGTGCTTCAGAAAAACTGGAAATAATGTACTTTGTTCCAAATCTTACAATCTCTATTAAAGGTAATGTTTAAACACTATAAAGCTGTTTTATCAGATTACTTGTACTATACTGTAGATTAAAGATGCTGTAGTTCCTCGTCTTGAGACTTTCTCACAGCACAGTTTGCAGATTGTTGCTTTGATTAATGCCATCATTAATCATGAAATTTATTCAGATCCGTCATTTGCTTTACTTTCACATAAAATGGTATCTTTGATGAATATGTGTATGAATACGCATAGCTTGGGGTGAGTCTAAAAGAATTTAATGCTTTAGGAAATACATAAGGACATTAAGTACATTAAATGAATAGTAGTGAAAAGTTTTTAATGATTTTCAGGGATATCAAGCAGATGTAACTCATTACTTGTTGCAGTGTCCTAAAACTATGTTTAATGCAGTAATGTTTTGAAGTACAAATGCTTGTCAAGGGAGTGGTCCCCACAAGACTATCCTTTGAATATATACAATAAATAATACTTTATAAAACTTTAAAGAAACATTACTGGTGTTGGACTACTGATTGGAGGGTTGACAGTTCGAATCCCAGGTCCACCAAGCTGCCACGGCTGGGGCCCTGAGCAAGGCCCTTAACCCTTAATTGCTCAGTTGGATAAGAATGAGATAAATTGTAAGTCACTCTGGATAAGAGCATCTTATAAATGCCAGAAATGTAAATGTGTTGGGCGGTTAAGGTACATAAACGGTCATCCTGGGGATTACAATAATTTTTTATTTTAAGCAGTGTGGTCTCCCTGATTGCCACAATCCATTGACTATTGCAGACTAAGTGAGAGTACCATAAATTTTGCTGAGATAGATACAGTATACTCCAAATTTCTTTGTTAATAATTAATAGTAAATTTATTTAAATCTAGATCTCTAACCTGTGAAGCACGTAGCCACTTTCACTGCTTTTCTTAGCATTAAACATTTCTTTAGTCTGTTTAGTTGTTTCTCTAAATCTTCCTTGAACTTTCCTTCACTCAAAATATATCACCCCCATGCACTGCTCAGGATGACACGGCCACAAAAGCAGCTGCATCACATCTTCAGAGCTTCTTCCGATGGACATCAGAGAGTCTGTGGTTACATTACAAGTACTCTAAAGCCTTCATTGCTTCAACTTTTGCCTCCTGCTCCGTTTTGAGTCCACAACCCAGATATCCGTCACCGCAAGTTGCAACAGGACCACAACAAGGAAGGCTGCTAAAGCTTGGAACGTGCGTCTTCTAATCCGGCGTCCGCAAAGTGTTCCAGTTTATCGCATATCAAAGAGCACGCAGAATTAGGCTTAAATGTACATTAGAATAAAAGGCTGTACAGATGTGCCAACTGAGCCAAGGAATCAGACGACTGGGCCAGTCCAAACACAGTTTCAACAGGAAGACGTCAACTTTGAGTAAAATTCTAATGCTGTACACGAGCAGACGTATATAGAACATTTGACTCCACTTATAGACATATGTTTCAAGTTAAGATTTAATCCAGACTCTTCCCGTCAGCTAGTGTGTATGACTGGAGGCATGTTACAAAAAGAGCTACTGCATGCTGATTCTAACAAGACTGATTAGAATGAGGGGGATGAGGTTCCCCAAATCACCCACCCACCCAGCATGGCACATCTGGCCCGTCTGCCCAGCAGTCAGTGCGGTAACCTGGGGCCGATCTGTCATTAGTGCCAAAGATGGTGCCAGTAAACACTTACAGATGAGTTTCACATTGTGCACGTTGTGAAAGTGAGCATGTTCCATCATTTTATGTTGTTATTTATTCATTTATTTAGGAGTTGGGAAAGTGAAATAAAACAGAAATAAGTTCAACAGCAGTGGGGTGTATGTTTGTGTTGCTGCATGTTCTTGGTAAAGACTTTTTTTCCCCAAAATGAGTCATTGTAAACAGAGATTTCTGGGAATATGTGTGAATTGGAGTGTGTTTTTTTGCTCTGCAACTCTCATTGATCTTTTATTGTAGTGATTCTGAAGAGCATGTCCATTTTTCTCACAGTGCTCTTGTATAAATGTTTTGTCCCCAGAGTGTAGATCAGCTCATTTCCTTGAACTTTTCCATCTTAAACTTTTAGGTACAACTTATTAGAGCCTTAGCCTTAGCCTTAGGTGACAGATGGTGCACTGAAGCCCTACTTTTACATTACATATACATTTCTGACACCCTTATCCAGAGCGCCTTACATTTTATCTCATTTTATACAACTGAGCAATTGAGAGTTAAGGGCCTTGTTTAAGGGCTCAGAAGTGGCAATTCATGGACCTGGTATTCAAAGTTACAACCTTCCGATCATTGATCCTTCCAATCACAGCTTCCTACTGAGGCCTCAACTTAAACTATGGGGTGAAGAAAATTCCCAATGACTAATAGGGTCCACCATAGGCTTATTTCGTGTATATTTCTTTACATTTTTCCATGAAATTTCATAATCTTCTTTAGAAACCACTGTACACCTGATTTGGTTATTCTTATTCGGATTGTTAATTGTTTCCAGTTTCCTTGAGAGGTTCTGAATGATTGGGAAGCTGTATGCTGTAGGTTTTGACAGAGCATCTCCAGAAACCACTATCAGGATCACAGTGGAACCAGATCCTCCCTTGTGAGGCAGGAATAGACCCTTATTGAAACACCATTGCATTGAAGGGCATCATGCACATGTCCAAAGTTTTTGGTAGGTGGGAGGAAACCTTAAGGACTTGGGGAAAATTGAAGTAACATTTAAAATAAATGGGCACTGCACTTGAAATAAGGTGGGGTTACAAGAAAATGTGTCTGAATTTTAGTGTATACTGTATCTAAATTTACATTTTGTCCCTTGAATACCAATTTATTTAACATTGCAGTGAAGAGAAGCACTAATTCTCCTCAGAATGCATTTTTAAAATGATATCATGAATAATCCAGGCCTATCTACATCTGTGGTGTACCATCACTACATTCCTCCTGTTGGGTAGCTTAGTGGTTAAGGCATTGAACTACTAATCCCAGGTTTAGTAGTTTAGAAGTTCAATCTTTCACTGCTGGACCTCTTCCCCTTAAAATGTAAGTTACCCCTGTATCTACCAAATGCCAGAAATGTAAATGTCTAGATATCAACCTCAGCCTTCTCTGCTCAAACCTCAAATACACTCTCCATCTCATCCTCCATCAGCACAGCCACTATACTCCTTTCTTTTTCCAGAAGGTTCACGGCTGCTGTTCACACACTCAGCTGAAGGCTGTCAGCGGGCCTCCTGATGGCCCATGTGAGGACAGCATCGTCTGACAAATGGCTCTTAGAGGGTCCCATTTCTCCAGCAGGCTGGTGTGGAGTCCAGCTCTTGAGCTGTTTAAAGCTGATTGATGAGCAAGCAGTAGGTGCAAAAGCCTGGATGGGGGTTTATTTAGGAAAGACAAACAGTGCAGTGTATCACGGTTTGTCTTAGTGCACTTCGAACACTCGTTAACATGTAGAGTGGTGAAGAGAGGATGAGGAGATGTATTTGCACTCGAAGCTATAGACGTGGGATGTGTTAGAATGATTCTGATCTAATAATTCACAAATAAAATGCACTTCATAAGTAGAACATGCCCCAGTAGTGCCACTTCAGTCGATGGCTTACTGTTAGCATTCTAGGGAATTATGACTAATGCTAGCATGAGATATCCTTCAGAAACCACACTGGTGGTCTGCACTAAATCATGGCAGGTCTATAAATTATACCCTTTTCTTGTCCCTAAAACTGGCAGGCCGCAGTCTGGATGTGGACCCAGCTAAATATTTCAGTGTATCGTACCAAGCACTCGGAAAATACCAAAGGAGAAGCAATCAAGCCGATTCGGTTTAGTAAACACGGACCACCTCAGATTCTGTATTACATCAGCTATTGTGCCCAATCACATACGTTTATGTTAATTATTTACCTTCAGCCAGTTTTCAATAAAAGGTTCGATAACTTTAGTAGATTTTCTTTTTCATTTCATTTCTCTCTGGTCTGGTTAGTGAAGTGATGGGGAAAAAACAATAGAAAACAAAAAATTTTTGCTTGCATGAGGATTATTTGGTCAGGATAAGGGAATCTGGACAATGTTGTAAATGGAATACTGTAAACAAATCTAATAAAAGCACGTAATGAGTAATGAGAAAGCTTTTGAAGATCTGTTCAATATTTCTTTTATTGATACTGATGTGTGCTCATTTCTATTGTTGGAGCAGGCATATTTTTCATTTATTAATTTTCAGATTCTTCTCAGTTCTGTTGACATCAGTTTATATTTTACGTCTTTCCGGTTTATGTGCGTAATCGAAATGTTGCGAAGTTGAACAGACTCGAATTCATGCCAGATTCCTTTCTTAACATAGTTCCTTATTCTTAGTGTGTGTGAGAGAAATAGGGAAACAGAGATGATCTACTCTGGAAGTCTTGTTTCTCATGAAATATATGATTGTGGTTTGGGCTCAGGCTGCATTTAAGGGCCCAGAACAAGCAGAGGGGGGAATCCACATGAAGGGCTTGCTTAAATTGTATGTTAAAAGAAACAAATAAGACAAAACCTCAACATCCAGGCCACGTTGTCTCATTTATAGCCCTGCTGTGCTGTGAATGAAAATGGAATCTCTTTAATGGAGATAAACACTCTTTGAAATCGACAGCTGTCTGGTGTTTAACCAGGGATGTAAATGAATGACTACAAGCTACAGAACTCTGTCTCTCTCTCTCGCACTCTCGCTTCTTACATCACCCGCTTCCATTTAACAAACACCGTAAAATAAATCAACAAAGCGGACCTGTGTTAAGGACATCCAGTCTGCAGCAATTAGGACGCTTTCATGAAGCTTCTTGAGACTGTGAGATGAATGCTCACTCTTTGCTTGTTTAGCTCGGTCTGATGTGGTAGCGTTGGATTTCCATGATGTAGTCTCGCTGTTAGAAACATGGCCAGTCTGTATTCTGCAGCCAAAATGTCTCCAGTCCTCCCCCACTCTTGTGCAATTAAGCAATTACCACAAATTAACCTTCTTCCACTAAAAAGAATTACTTTTCAAGGGCTCTGTTTCCTTCCAACTAACTCCCTCTGACAGTCTACAATCTAATTTTCCTACACGTGCCATAATATGAGCTCATGGAGAGGCGGGAGGGTTTGAGCAAATCGTTGCACTTCGTTTCTTTTTAGATGGATGGGCTGGTGGTATAGGTTGAGCCAGCGGATGCTTGGTTGGCGTGTGTGGCAGAACTGAGGCATGGCACGAAATCATGATTGGAATATATGGCTCAGGCTGGGCAGGAGAGTAGCTCATCAGGCTAGTGTAAATGTTTACCCAACATGAAGTTTCCATTTCATTGGACACTGTGGCTTCACCTTAATTCTTCACAGCTCACTGGTTCCTGGACAGAGAGCAAAAACGGATGCCGGTGATGGAGTAAGCTTTCACACCTGACAACGGTCTTTACAAGCCAATGTTTCCTTTTTGGCACGTGTATCCGAAAGAATACTTAGCATGATGTGGGAACACACCCTGGATGGATGGGATGCCAATCTATCTCAAAGCAACACACATTCACATGCTTGTAATTTAGCCTAGCCATCTACCTTCTGGCGTCCTATGCTGCAGCAGGAGGGAATTGGAGAACCCAGAGGAAGGCCACATGGACATGGGGAGAACATGCAAAAGACAGATAGTACAGAAACCCAAGCTTAGGACTGAACCAGACCTTCAGTGCCTCCTGGTGTACTTCAAAACCACTTCCAAACCAATGTTCTTTGATGCATTGCTTCTATGCTTTTGCAAACACCCAATCAAGGCATTTATGGTGAAATATCCTGATCTCAGAGCAATGGAGACTGCTGAAATCTATAACCAGATGGCCTGAATATGATTGAATCCCAAATCTACCACAGCAAGAGAGCAAACTTGGCGATGCTCTCTAGGAGAACTCCCTCACCTCTCATTCGGAGCAATAGTAGCCAATTGTTGGGTTGAAAATGTGGAAGATGGAAAATAGGGAAGCTTTTTTTCTGAATATGTTCAACTTCGATATGAATTAGCATGGGCAGCAGTTCAAAAAAGATATTGTGGCTTTACAAGTCTTGGAGAAAGTATGTATTAGCCTGGTTAGTCTGCACCCTCTCTATTGTGGAAATTGCCCATTGGACACAATAAATTATTTTCTGGCTGTGTTATTATTATTATTATTTTAAAATGGGTGTAATAGTGTTGCTCCAGAATTGGAATTCCTACACCAAAACACCAAATCCAAATTCCTCACTTCTTCCAATAGATGTGCTTAAAAAGAAGTGACCATCAGCTCAGTTAAGATTCTATAACATGAACCATGCTAATTCTGCCTGCTAGCTAGCAGGGTTAATTGAAACAATTTGCAGATGGGAGGATGAGCTCCATTTCCCAGGCTTCAGAAGTGGCTCACTGATGCATGCCCAAGCCTCAAAGCTTCTGAGAACCAGATGCATAGTTCGGTCATTTGTTTGTGTCATGCTTCACATCTGTTTTGTGTATTTGCATTTGAAGATCGTCGCTTTCTAAGAAGGACTACAGTGTCGTGAAATTGACGTGAACTTGCAGAATGCTTTTGTACAAAGTTTCTCAAATTCAGCTCTTCCAGTGTGTCTTGAAGGCATTATATGGGATGAATATGGGGTTTTTTGTTTTGTTTTCTTTTACCAGCAGTCAAGGTTAAAATGAATTTGGTGTGAACATGTACCACTGCAGTTTAGTGAATCAGTCTGTGGGAGTGTGTATGTGTCTGAATTGTGTGAGCTGCATGGCTCATCCACGAAGTTCCATCCTGCTGGTTGATGGCTCCTGTTTTTCAGCATGCAGGTTGAATTCCAGAGGTTGGAATTTTGGCAGTGGTTTGACCATATTTTTCCGGGTGGCCTTCAACGTCTGACAAAAAAAAATAACCCATAAAACGGTCTCTACAGACACCCACAGAGTGGTGCCCTCTGTTACACTGAGGCATATAGTAGGTAAAACCCAAAACTTGTGTGGGCTAAAACATTACTTCCTATTTCTCTCAGCAGGCAGCTATGGTTTTTAACTGCCTCTTCCCCTAAACCATTAAACATGAGTATGCACTGGGTTGCCAGTTCCTCTTTGTGTAATGATTGAACCTCTAAATTTACTGAAACTATTTATTTATTTATATTTTTAATTAGTTATTTTAAAAGCTCTAGAGTCTGTAAAGTTTAAGAAAAAAATTCAATTCTTTGCCTCGCATCCAATTATTCATATCTGAGCCTCATCATTCAATTGAATTAGAAATCTGGCAGTATATTTAGACTTAGATCACTAATGAGCAAGCCAAAGGTAATGGTCGCAAAGCAAACCTCACTGAGATGAGAATTTTTGATAGGAACTAGAATGAAAATGGAACTATTAAAAAAATGGAAATATTAGGGATCATAAATATTTACTCTTCACCAGCTAAAAGAGTGAGACCAGGACATAAAGCAGTTTTAGGGAATTGTAAATCTTTCAAATGTCCATGTTGGACAGCATGAGAAAGTGAAGGAGAAATGCAGACGTGGAGCATTAGGGTGAAAACAGGGAGGTCTGGACGGTGTGATGAGACACAGCAGAATAACACAAGTGTCAGGATCCGGCCCCAGGATCGCATGAGGCAGTGAGTCCATCTACAGCTTGACAGAGGATTTATTTCCAGGACGGTACGCTCTTATCCTACAGTGGTTATTCATCATCTTGGTAAAGATGAAAAATAAAGGCAGAAAACAAAATAATTTGGTTGAGCATGTTTGAAATATCCAGTGCCCAACCGCAATGAGCTTGCTGCATTCAGACTGCAGTGTGTCATCCCACATCATATCATGGTTGCAGATGTTCTTCGATAATTATGTCAGTGGACATACTTGTAGCTTTGCAATGCATGCCCATTTAATTCAGCAGAAAAGCATGGATTTAATCAAATCCAGAAAGTTATAGTTTAGGTTGACATTTTTAACTGTGGTAAACATTTATTCCATGCAAAGTTTATTGAGCAATCTTTAGCACATTGGGATATCAGCTTAGATTTATAAATGAGCAAAAACAAAATCAAGTTGGCAAATTCCAACAATAAAAACTTATCATGCATATGTCATTGGCCAAAGTGATAAAAAAAAAACAACCTACTGGATCCTAATTGATTTAACTGTTTACTTTTTAATAGATCTTTTTTAGTTTTTCCTTGTGTACTCTGTGAAGTCAATTGAAATTGGAAAGTTCATTCTGCTGCCCAGTGTCCATTATACTAAGGAAGGTGCTGACTGATTTCCCATTCTATATTTTCTTTTTTCTTTCATGTTTTATTCATTTGCTCAGGATTATTCGTGAGGTACGTTAAGACAACAGACGACAGAGGAGAACCATGGACCATTTAATTAATAGAGATACTAATATATATATATATATACATAGACTGATGGTAAAAATAGAAGTGTGTGGGTAACACCATCTCCTTCCTTTCACTGTTTGTTTGTTAAAAATGTGTTAGCTGTTCTGTTTGTAAGGAATGATCTACTTAGCTTATTTTTCTTTATTTAGATGGATATCAAGTTATAAAAATATAAAGTTAGTTATTGTCAGAAACCTAACCTAGTTTTGATACCTAAATGCTTTCTTGCTGTTTAAAAATGAATGAATGAATGAATGAATGAATGAATAAATAAATAAATAAATTCTCTGGGAAGCATGGTTCTAGAGCCCCCTGGAAATGTTTGTAAAATTTGTACAGGGCTTGTGCCCCAGTATTAATCAATCTATATAAACACCCCTGGTTGCTTCTATGAGTAATCATCTCCTTACCTATTGATTATTCATTAATTCCTTGGTTTCTTCCTCGATCTAAAAGAAAGAAAGCAAGACTTATTTGCCATTTAATGGAATGTTGAAAGTTTTTTTAATAACCAAACCCTAACTGATAAATTTCCAAATCTTTGTCTCATTGTGTTAGTTTATTGGTCTTGCAAGTGTGCTCTCTAACAAACACTGGTCTTCCAAGATAACATTGTATTTACATCATCCTCATCTGATCATGTGACTTTAATTACACACAAGTCGATTCCTTTCAACTAAATATGTTACATCTGATGGATAGGACATTCTGGAGTTTTAATCTACATTATGTACAATATCTAATAAGATTTCGGGACCAAAATAAAACATTTTAGCTTGACTCATGAGTCCCTGCTACTTATTTTCATTGTATTTTCTCCTTGGCTCTAGGACAAGTGATTAAACTTCAAGCTTTATTGCAAAGTCCTTCCTGACTTGATCCAGGTGTTTTTAAAACAAGAAGCGCATGAATCTCCTTTCGAGCACTTACATAACTGAAAACATCTGCATTATGCAAAATTTTCCTTAAACTTGAACCTGTTTCAGGGCAAAACTGTTTGGAAAAGGAAAACATCATTGAGCCATAACGTCAGGTCTGAGTTTGTAAAAACTGCAACAAACAGAACTATATTCAGCTGATGCAGCTATGAGATTTGCTGCATTGTTAATCATAGACACTTACACACACTACATAATAAGACCAAGATTTCTGGTGTGTCTCTTAATTTCCAGTAGCTCTGTTTAATTAAATGACACACAAACTCTCTTTGCAAAAGCTCTTTGGTTATTTTTTGACGTTTTAGATTCCAACAGCAATCAAATAGCTCTAAAGTCGATTTAACTCCTCTCTAGAATGTGCTGCACTGTATGTAGAAGGTGATGTGTATGACCACATGTCACGTCCTGTTCTAAAATTGATGTGTGAAATGAATCCCAGGATCTTTTGCTCATTTCCTGTTGTTTGACCAACTGCTTCGATCCTTGGAAACCAGTTGAAATGAGTTAGAAATAGATAGAGAACTGTGCACAAGCTGTCAGCACATGCAGCGAAGTGCTCCAAAACAATGCAAATAAATGTATGTGTATAAAAAAATGTTGCACAACAGCAAATAGAAGTGAAATACTGTAATCAGGTACAGTCTGTGTATATTTATAAGAACATTGGGTGGTAGATTTTACTGAGAATCTTGGATCATAGCTTATCTGGAAACTCTGTCTTATGTGGCTTTTTGCTGCAATTTATTTAATTAATTATTTATTTAATAAATGACAGTCATATTTACCTGTAACATTTATTCATTTATTTATTTAATTTTTACATTTTTTAAATATTTTATTTTAGAAACATAATTTTTAATATCTAAAATGTTTTTTGCACTGACTAAATAATGCAGAAATTACATGTAAAAAAACAACAACAAAAAAACAACATTCATAGAAACCATCATATTAAAAATGAGGAAAATACTGTATGTCACGTATGCTTTTTAGTCTTATTTATACTACTCGAAATTTATGGGCAAAAAAATAGATTTGAAAGAACATCTTAATAAATAAAACCACATCATCACTAAAATCCTTGACTGTGGTCACTAATCTGCCAAAATACATCACAGCAAGCCTAAGAGTGAGTCTCATATTCCTTTTTGTTTAAATTCAGCAATTCAGAAAGCCATGCACTAAAACACCAGATGATGAGCTGAATGTACACCAGATGATCCACAAGGACATGGTTTAATTCAAGAAGGTTAACATCTCATAGCAGAAGTCAGAGATTTACCTACAGCTAAAGAACTACAGACCTCCTTTAAGGGCAACAGAGCACATTTTAGAATTTCTATAATATCCTCCACATTTTCCTCAGCAGTTTCACAACAATACCTAAGAGATTTTACCACAAATTTCACCGCAACATTAAATAGCTCTCAGTTGAAATACTTAGGCTTGCATAAGTATTCACCCCCTTGAACTTTTTCACTAACTGGAAATGAACTTGAGATTATAATTGTGGTGATTATATATCAATACAAATGGGATTTGTTCATATAGGGGGAAAAAAAATAGCAAGGAGTTTGTAAGGAGTGATCTGCTTAGTACTAGTGAGCTTTTTCTTATTTATTCAGACATATTTTAAGATATAAGAATGCGGAGGTACATAATAAAAACAAACAGAAAGCAATTTTTATATCTAGAAAGGTTTATGTAAGTAAATTTAGCAAAACCCTTTACAGTGAATTAATAAACTAATAAAATAGTGATAAAAAACATTTGCAGCACATAACTGACATTCATGTCAAGACAAATTCATTAACTGATTGACTAATCAATGAACTGGTTAATTGAAATAATTAATTAATACTCCCAAGGTTTAAAATTTTAATTTCATGCGAGGGCTGTGCCCCATTAGTAATCAAATCTAGACATGGTTCTCTGAGCAATTAACTTCTTATGAAGTTACTGACTTTTGTTAATGGTTTCCACTAGGTATGAAGTCATACTAGTGTCATTTTTTTGCCAAGGAAGTGTCTCATTATTTAGAACAATCCATCATTGTACTAGCATTCAAAGTTTTAGCCTACAACACCAGTGGCATGGGACCATGGCTTTATGGAAATAATACAAAAATCAGTAGCAATACCATGTAATCTGAAAAGAGACTCTAGGACCTGTCCACTTTGCACGTTTTTACACAATATTTTTCCTTAATTCGTGCTAGGCTTTTCCCTGATTACATGTGATGATCTTTCTAGTGTTGACCAGGTGGAAGGTATAAAAGCTCCTCTGATCGTCTCTGACAACAAACTGCAGAAGTCCAGCCAGTGGTCTGTGCTTTGTGGATCAAAGCCAGGAAGCACACACAATCTGCAGATAAGATGGAGTCAAGGACATTACATGAACTGAGCTAGAGCAGGACTGAAGTTTGGCTTATGTCTGGTGGTTGGAACTTTGCTAGAGTAAACAGAGAATGGAGTTGGTCCAATTGCAATGAACAGGAACTATTCACTAATGAGCGAGCTCAAGACCAGACTCTGCTTATCTCCAGACATCAGGTCCTGAGAGGATGTGTCCTACTCACGCAGACTAGCTGACCATGATGGGAACATACTCTGGACAAGGACACTGGCAGGGGGATGTGTCCACTACTTTGAGACTTTAACATTCCATATTAAACACTTGTTTCCAGCTTTTAAGGCACTGCATCCCCCATGGGTTCTGGGTGACACTTAAATGAAACTTTTGTTTATACTCGAGCAAGATAAGACAAAATCCAAAATTATGAAGCCACTGAGGTAACCTGGTGGTTATTTCCTTAATAAGTTCTGCCACAAATTAATACATTGAGGCTACAAACTAAATATCGAGGTCATAAATTGAATTGCGGGGATGTCATATTTAATATGTAGTCTCCAGTTAACTATTTGGCAGAAACAGACAAAATACTTCTGTTTGTGGGCTTAAGGCATCCATGTCGTAATCCCACTGACTCCAGTATGTTTTTATCCTTCATTCCAACATAGAAGTGTAATCTGCGTTCCTGTGTCCGCAGTGGTCAAATTCAATTGTCTTTGTCTCAGTTTTTTATAAATACAATAGTTACAGTGATTTAAGTACTTCATGACCACAAAATAGCTTAAGAACTTTTGGCAGGGATGCCATGCTCACACATTCACACTCATTCACAAGACACACAAAGGGCAGTTTAGATTTGACAATCCTCTAATCAGCATGTCTTTGGAACCTGAAGGAAACCCACATGGACATGGAGAAAAAAAGCAAAACTCCACACAAACAGTAACCTGCACCATACGACTGGGTTCAGATTAGGCTATCACTTTATTACATTTACATTATGTAGCTGACACTTAAGTCCTAAGTGACTTAAAATGATCATTGGATACAAATGAACAGCTAAGATTGAAACATTGGCACAGTGCACAACCCTGCATTCATTAATCCAGTAGTCCACTGTTTTAACCATTGAAGTACCACTGGCTGTTGCAAGCTATGGTGTAATTAAACAAAGAGAAATGATACATATCCATAAATACATGTTTTTGGGCAAACAAATCATTGTGTAAGTCATTGGTGTTGGAAGTAAATGGTCAAGTGCAAAGGTCTGAGCAAATTTGACAAAACCAAATTGTGATTGCTAAACAACTGGGTTAGAGCATCTCCAAAACAGCAGGTTTTCAAGGTATTGTTACGTCCATCAATGTCATTGTGGGAGTGCCTGTGTTTTGTTTCTCTCTCTCTGTCCTGCTTGCTCTCTCTCATTTTCCTGTCAATTTCTTAGGCTGCCTCCCTTGACTGCCGATTATGTTATATATTGGTCATCTCTTTATTGGGTTATTTATATATGTATATATTTTTCTTTTTTGTTTGAATATACTTTGTAGTTTCACGGATTATTTTCACTTGTATATTAAACCAATTTTCTTTGGCTATTCATTGTCCTTGTCTTGTCTCTTGTTGCCTCCACCACAATCACCACAATCTCAATGTTACTCCTTTCACCCCCTGACCATGTTTAAAAAGGTAGTAACAGTATGCAGCAGTTTTCCAATGTCATCCAATGAAGGACAATTGGTGAACTGATGACAGTGTCATGGGTGCCAAGGTTCATTGATGTGTGTGGGAAAGCTGTCTGGTCCAATCTAACAGAAGAGCTACTGTAGCACATATTGAAAAAGTTAATGCTGGTTACGATAGAAAGGTGTCAGAACACACCGTGCATCTCAGCTTTCTGTGTATAAGGCTGCCTAGCTGCAGGCCGGGCAGAATGCCTATACTGATTAATGTACTGCTGAAAATGCTTAGAATCAGACCATGGTGGCCTGGTCATTTACCAGGGAAGAGATGACACCACGAGGCACAATTGGATAAAGGCATGATGGTGGAGGCTGAGTGAGGCTCAGGATCTGCTCAAGAACCTTGGGTCCTGTTGCAGACAAGGTACACCCCTCCATGGCAGTGGTACACTCTAACGGCAGTGGCCTCGTTCAGCAGGATAATGCATTTACATTTACATTTATGGCTTTTGGCAGACAGCCTTATCCAGAGCGACGTACAAAAGTGCCTTGAAGTCTTTATCAATGAATACATTAACACTACATTACTAGGTTACTCAGTGACTCAGCTGTTCGGACATCTAGGGGAAGTTCATTCCACCATCTCAGTGCCAGACCAGAAAAGAGTCTTGATGTATACCTGCCTCTTATCCTAAGAGATATCGGAGAGAACATGGTGCAGTAGGAGTAATAAGAGATTTGAGGGAGGTAGTTCATTCTTGGCTTTGTAGGCAAGCAACAGTTTTTGAATCTGATGGATGCAGCAGCTACAGGAAGCTAGTGGATGAGCGTAGCAGTGGCGTGGTGTGGGAGAACTTAGGCAGGATGAAAACAAGTCATGCAGCTGCATTTTGGATCATTTGCAGAGGATCAATTGTGTTTAGAGGTAGACATGGCTGGTAGAGAGTTGCAGTAATCAAGTCTCAAAATGACCAGAGACTGAATAAGCACCTGAGAAGCTTGAGTGGATAAAAATGGCCGAATCCTTCTGATGTTGTAGAGAAAAAACCAACATGAGCATGTCACATTAGCTCCCTGCACAATGCAAACATTGTTCAGGAATGGTTTGAGGAACAGGACAAGAGCTCAAGGTGCTGACGCCAAATCCCCCAGATCTCAATCCAATCAAGCATCTGTGGGATGTGCTGGACAAACAAGTCCAATGAATGAAGGCCACACCTTCAACTTACAGGACTTAAAGGATCTACTGTTAACGTTTTTGTGCCAGATAACACACGAAAGTCTTTGGACAAACAAACAGATGTCTTGTGGATTCATGTCTTGAGAGATCAAAGCTGTTTTGGATCTAAGTATTGATTTGTAAGACTATTATTAATCGATCATGATGCAAAGACCTGTCAGTAATGACGAGATTCTCTCCATAATCACTGATTAAAGTTAATATAATATTTTTAACTAAAAGTAAGTCTTTCAGTGGACCTGGTGAATCAGTGCACTTTACCTTAAACATCCTGAAACCATTCCCCAACATTACTCATTATATTTTAGAGCCATATTAAGCTCAGCAATGGTAATTGACCTTGTGCTGTTTGAGAGATGGTAATAAACGTGTCACAGAAACCGAATGGACTCATTCTGTGTAATGCTGCTCGTGACAAGTTTAAGGTCACTGGCACTGGCTCATCACAGCAATAAGCAGAACATATGGAAGCAATACAACTAGCTGTGTTTTGTGAAACTCTGCCCAATGAAGAGCAGGACAAAGTCCAAGAGTTCCTCCTGAAAAGCCCAGTCAATTTGGAATCATAATAAAATTTGCAATACTGCTAAATAATAAGGCAAAATGCTTTAGGCAATATTTTGTATTTCTGAAATTCTCTAATGGTGCATGCTGACACTGTTAAACAGGAGCTAAGGCTTACGTCTGGGCTATGAAAGTGTCTTTTGTTCTCTATATTCTTCCATAGAGTTTCAACCATTCAGCCTGCACATATATCTGTCTTTACCTAGTATGAAATTTGGCAAGTAGTCTCCCAAAATGCAGCTTGATCTCTGAAAAATTGCTTCATTACATTCTGGATTAAAATGAATTAATGATCGGAGATGATCCATCATTGTGGACTCAAAAGCATCACCTTGTCTCAAAAGTGATGTGTGTGTGCTATTAGGGGCTTACACTGAGAGGAGATCACTCCGCGGAAGACGCAAGCTGGTTAATGCTAGCGACTGTAAATCTTTAGCATGGCCAAGTTTATGACAGTAGAGGATAAAAGTGGAGATGAGGGGATTGATTTGGACATGGCTTATGCCTGTAGGGTTTGAGAGAAAGCGGCTGGTCCTTGGCTTGTGTTCACACAGCAGGACTTCCTGCTCTTGATTTTAGACGGATGTAAAGGAAGCTGTCGAGTGACACCGCAACGAAAAGCCAACAGGACATCGACACAATCAAGAGGAGGACGGGGGCAATGCTAATTATCATCACATACACTCTACATGACATGGCCCTGTTCTTCGTTCAAGTCTTCGGTTGATTTTATTAATAAATTTTGATTACTGCTCTTCGTCCATTGGGTGGAACAACTGCCAAGTTGTATTTGAACCAAATGTGGGTGTTTTTCCACCTCATGGAAGATCTGTGACATCTTAGCTTCAAGTACATCCTGAACCATAAGTGTACCAGGGCTAGAAAACACATGGCTTTTCCTACTTTTCTGGATCACTTGCTGTTTGTTTGTGAATTTTTTTCTTAAATAGCATTTCAAGATAAATTTGAACTGGGTCAATTATAAAGAATAAACACATTTAAAATCATGAGCTATTAACTATGAGAAGGAAGAGAAATATTTGAGCTCTCACAGGGAACACATGTTAGGATTAGTTCTTAATCACATCACTCTGATTGGAATAAAAAATATAAAGAATGTATCATTATGGTTATAAGTGTAGATTATGTACTGTGATTGTTAAAAAAGAAAATCATGCATATGTCGCTACCTATAGCAGTTTAATTATTTTAATTATTATATATATTACCTCTATATTATATATTTTCAGCAGTGTCAATAATATTTCCCTTTTATTCCTTGAGTACTGAAAAAACCCTTAAAAAACACAAAAGTCTTAACCTTGTGGTTCAGAAACCACCCACTGCTGCCTGTGCTATAACCTGATCTCTGTCTTCCTCACCTTCATGTTGTACTTATATTGTCTCCACTTTATGGATCAGTTGCTGTCCCTTGTTGCTCTGTGGTTTTGTTTGATAGGCACAGAGCAATGAAATGAATCTTTTCTCCATTTGACCCAATGTCAAAGAGCCACAGGGTCAGAAAAGGGACTGGCAATTTACCTTCTTTCCCCCCTCGTCTGTTTTTCGACCTCTAATCGAATCCCCGGTAATCACCGCCACCACCGGCAACACGACCTGCAGACGATTAGAAGCTATAACCTCATGTCTCTTTGTCGCTAAGCATCCGGATTCATTCAACCTCCCTGTCTGAAGGACTTGTTTGTGCTACTATGAACTAATCAAGTCACTGAAGATTCCCTTGTAGAAGTGGAGGTTGTCCTACAATTACCCCTGTGTGCTGATTCGAGAGGCCCCATGTGTCTTTGGTGTAATCAGGGTGGGCTGGAGGACTAAATGGTGGTGGGCTGTGGGTCAACAGCTTTGAAGGGCTTCTCAGATCTGCCTTTGGGCCCCTATGAATGTGGGCTTTGATCCAGGTGGCCCAGATTCTTCATCTCAAAGCACATCTGTGTTTTTCTCACCATCATGCTACTCATCAACAAAGTCTTAAAGTAGCTAGTTTTTTAATGTTGTCTTTAATGCTAATAATTGTGTGTTTCCAGGCTACAAACACTAATGAAAATAATAATAATAATAAAGATTTTCCATCCCAGAGTTTTGAAAGGACATTCTGAACATATTATGCTTTGGCACTGCTCTGAATGAATCATCGATATTTGTTGAAGATTTTTAGACTCAATTTCCACCCAACTCCCAGACAAATCCAGACTCAGATATGTTCTCAGCTTGGTAAGGTCTCTCATAAATAAAACGATTACCGCATTATGAAGGACGTATTAAAAGCTGGACTTTCATCTGTGAGACATTAAGGTTGGAAAAAATTAAGTGGCAGAATAGATCTCTACCATGAGGGTCTCTCTCAGAAACCCTGCAATCCCACAATGACCGTAGATCAATGCAAATATCCGCTGGTGTCATCGCTCAGCTAATGGTTACGGAGGAGCAGAGGAAATGGAGAATGGGAAAGTTTTCTCTCTGCTCTTTCAGTTAGTCATAGTTACAGCATTTGCCATTAGGGAGCTGGTTTACATCCAGTCTCTGTCATCTTTTCCATTACAGTGCTTCTTGTTTGGCTGTAAAATGGATACTAAGCTAATAATCAGTGGCTAATATAGTCATTTAAAAAAGTCATGTAAATGCATGGAAATCTTAAACATGGTTTAACACCTGGAAAAAAAAAACTAAATCAAAGCACATGATGCTTATGAACTTCATTATCTGGTACACAAAAAATGTACAGTCTTTACAATATTAATATACTTTCTTATTTTGTTTAATTATTTCATCAAAATTCAAAGTGTTAAATATGGTAATACTATTGTTAATATTGTTTATCATGCATTAATGTTTAACAATACAAATGGTGTGCTCATTCAGTAAAATAATCAGTGAGGACATTCCACAGTTCATTATTTATCAAAAACAACAGATTATTATTATTTTTCCCCCCTCAAAACTAAGAATTTTGTTATTGTTCCCACACCAGCCTCATTAATTCAGTCTCTTAATAGTCATAATAATAATAATAATAATAATAATAATAATAATAATAATAATAATAATAATAATAATAATGAAAATAAATAAATCAATAAATCAATAAATCAATCTTCTTCTTCTTCTTCTTCTTCTTCTTCTTCTTATTATTATTATTATTATTATTTTTGTTGTTCTTAAATCCCTGTAAGTGTGTCTATATTCTTTCTCTTTCATGCTCGATATTTTACATTAATAATGATAATACAAATGTTTTTGTTGTTGCCACAGCGGATCATTTGGTCCGCATGTTTTGATTTGGTACAGATTTTACGTCGGATACCCCTCCTGACACAACCCTCCAATTTTTTCTATCTATCTAAGCAGATGACATCTTGCAGAAAACGAATATATATACGATATAAATCCATTTCTATTTACATAAGTCCCTGTGGAAGTAAACAAGAAGCCATTAGAAAGAGCACATCAGTAAAAAAAAAAAAAAAAAAGGGAGTTGAATTCCATCAGTACTACTCTAGAGCTCCTGTTACAGAAAACACCTTCTGACCAATCAGAATTCAGAATTTAACAACACTGTGCTATTTTAAATCTATTTCTGTAAATAATATAAGAAAGTTTAGTGTAAAGAGTTTTTTTCTAGGAGTGATAGCACTTTGACTGTAGCTTCAGTAAAATGAAATAAAAAAGCTCTTGACTCCAAGCCTGTGATAGATCTCCTGCCAAGTTAAAATGCAAACCGGTCCTAAGGATGAGAGATTCTCGCTCCGCTCTCGCTCTGTTCATGGTGAATGGTGTGTGAAGACACGTTAAACATGGTCAAATCTGCTAACAGTCACCAACATGCTGCTGATTTGTTCTCGTATCATGGCACCTGGAGAGAATACAGACTCAAAGAGACTGAAGTCTTACTTAGCTTGGACCAGCCCTAGGAGGAGGATGCAGGCAAAGCTAGTACACAGAAGGTTGTAGAGAATAGAGAAAAAAAAACATCTAGTTTAGAAACTGTTTTTTTTGTGCTCAGTGCACTTGGCTTCGAAGGCAAGAAAACATTTTGCTAGTGGCGTCTCCAAAAGGAGCGTCACTGGAATTCATACTTTAAAATGGTCATTATATCATCATTCATTCGAATCCATGCTTATCCGATAGTAAGACGGATTTAAATCCAAACCTTGGATTCTTTGAAGGTATCAGACAAAAATAAAATAAAAATATATACGTATAGCGACAGATAGAGGACATCCTTCACACTATAACTTTCCTTCCAAGTGAAGCTTCTCCAATATCATCAGCAGACTGCAAGGCCAAACCACAAAAACACTCATATATTCTTTTAATCTTCTTTTATCCTTTGCCTCATTTTTTTTTTGTCTGAAGGTCTTACATGCTTAGAGTCCACCTCTGGCTCTCCAGTCTTGTCTTTTTGCTGATATTGATTTTCAGGAAATGAGTCTGGAGCCAGATTATTCAGGTTTGCCAGCAGAGTATCTCATCATCAGGATAATGTGAAGTCAGACACAAGATCTGCTCAAGCATTCATCTAAACAATGAAGATGAGCCAGCGGTAAACCAGCAGCTCTCTGGCCTGAGATTTTTCACCACTAACGTTATTTAACAGGCGAGTTGTAGAAATGTAGAAACTCCCAAAATGTAGCTTAATCCACCCTTGGCTTGAATATAGATCTATAAATCAGAAAACATCTGCTTCCCAGCTCCTGTCTATCAGCATCTCTGTTCAGCTACAGCACCAGCATTTACCGGGATATGAAGAGAATTTTTTTTTTTCTTAACAAAATTTTCCATGTTTTGAAAGTGTTGAGCTGCTTTTATTCAGAGATGGAAAAATAACTTCATTTCATGTCTCTATTATATCAATATGTGATTGAAAAATAAATGTTTTGGTTTCTCAGAAGCTGAATTAACCAGATAAAAACGTGGAAGCTTGTTAAGTGCAATAATACAAGCTACTACTACTATTACTACTACTACTACTACTACTAATAATAATAACAATAATAAACAAGTAGGCAATCAGGTAACAAGAGATTGAGAGTGATAGAGCTGAATTTATCATCATTTTCTAAATCATTTTGCAGAAATCAAACAAGCTCCCCAATATTTGGAGGAGATTGCAATTTTTCAAAATTACAGCAGATTTTCTGCAGATTTGGACCGAGACATGCCATGTGACATCACAACATACAATCAGGAAATCCCGGTTTGGTTCACAAGCATATTCATAGAACGTCATTACATGCAGTATGTGTATTCACTGGTAGGAGCTTAAAAGAAGAATCTTGCGCTTGCTGTTGTAAACAACAACAACAAAAAATCTATTGTTCTATTGGACTCAACAGTTTATTTGTCACATATACATTACTACACAGTAAAATTCTTTCTTCACATATCCCATCCTTGGAGAGTTGGGGTCAGAGCGCAGGGTCAGCCATGATGGGGGGTTAAGGGCCTTGCTCAAGGGCCCAACAGTGGCAGATTGGCAGTGCTGTGGCTTGAACCCTGATCAACAACCCAGAGCCTTAACCACTTGAGCTACCACTGTCCAAAAATGTCCTGCTGCTGTTCACAGTGATTCACCTGGTAAAAATAGTTCCAATATCAACCAGATCATGTGTTGATGCAGATGTTGATGTGACCAAAGCATGTTACTGTGTGAACATAACCTAAATATCACTGATACTGTTGATCATCTGCCACTGCTGTTATAACCTAATTTCCACTGAAGAGCTTTTGGATCCTTTTAGTTGTACATTATTGATATTGTTATTATTTTTACATCCAAAAAGCATAACGTGCAAGATTTCGCTTTCCATTGTACTTTTCATTATGTAAATTGACCCTTGTGTTATAATGGGATCAAATTCAGCCATGATATTACTAAAGTTTAAAAAGCAATATATATATATATATATATATATATATATATATATATATATATATGTATATATAAATAAATCATTTACATATATTGTTGTCTTTACATCAATCCCAAACAAAATAGATAATGATTTATCTACTTATCAATTACTAGATCACATAAAACAGTGAATGTGTCATTCGTTGTAATTATAAATAAGACCTTGGTGGCATAAATCTATATATAAAAAAATTAATGGAACAATGTTTCAATTAATATTATTTTGAACTGATTTATGAAATACAGAAGATTACTGCAGTCACTGGCTATATAATACAGCTCTCAGAAATACATCTGCAAATGTGGAGGATTTACAACAAAAGCAAAAGCACTTTTAGTAAAAATATAAAGCAGGTCAATTTGACCCAAACACCACACAAAGGTTAAGCTCAAAATGATATTTTGAATGCTCAATTTGTTGTGCCAAATTCATCCAGTTATTTCTGAAAAGCATTTCAGAATGCACAGTATTGACATAAAAGGGCTACAGCAGCTTAAAAGGCCTTAAAAGTTTTATTCTTTTCATGGTAAAAACGTATCTTTACCATGTTGTGAACTACTCCCTTCAAATAAAACCACAAACTGGTTCTAACCAGAAGAGAAAAAGGAGTTTCCATGTGATCCCAAACTTTTGAACGGCAGTGTACATTAATACTAATCAAGCAGTGTTTGAATGGCCTCTTCAGTCACCTGATCTGAATCCTGTAGCGCACCATAGGACCCATTATGTGACACAATCATGTGAGCATGCTCAGAAATCTTAAAGAAATGCCGAGATCATTCTGAGAGCAAAGATGTCTCCTACCCATTATTAAGACATTGTTCCTAATAAAGTGGCCAATGTGTGTTATGGTTAATGTTAAAAACCAGTAAGAAATGATATGTTTGGAGTCTGTAGATGTACTCCTGCTATCCAAATTTTAATGTACTATACCATTGTAGTAAATTTTCATTTCCCATAAATTGTATTTTCAGTGTTATGAAGGTTCAGTTCGAGTCCTGCAGGGTTGGAGTCGAGCACGGTCTAGTGATTTCTCTGCTCAAAGACATTCTGCCAACATCATCTCCAAGAGAAACTTTATTAAAATGCACAAAAGGTATCATTATTCATTGTTTAACTGATGGCAAGAAAGATTTAAACTTAACTTGGATTCTTCAAATGTAACAGCCAATGAAAAGTACACACACACACACACACTCAGAGAGAGAGAGAGGGAGAGAGAGAGAGAGAGAGAGAGAGAGAGAGGGAGAGAGAGAGAGAGAGAGAGAGAGAGAGAGAGAATTTTTCACTCATAACTTGCCTTCCAAGTGAAGGTTCTCCAATATCCTCACTGAACTAAAATCCTTAACCGCAAAAACACACAAATTCCGTGATCCTGTATATTCTATTCCCTTTTTTTCCATTAATACCAACACACTCAATCATGTTAAATCCTGTGTATTTGCTTTCACTGGTTGAATTTTAACGTGTAATTAAATGCTTATTTTTAAAGATTTTAAACTTGTAGCTGTTGTTGTCTTAAATTTTTGTTCTAATTGTTTCCATCATTTTTTTTTTTTTTTGAGAAACACACAATTTGTTCCACACATCTGCTCCACCATTCTCACTAATCTTTAAACTCATCTGCTGAGATGTCCGAGGATTTACCAAACCACCTCCCTCCCCTCCCCTGGACCTGCTCCATATCATGAAGCTGACATTTCACCTTAAGTTTACGTAGAGACACAATAATGAGACCATCTACAAAGTGACTCTACATATTAACACCCCTGTGGACCCCGGATCTGGGATGACCGTTGATAGACCCCGATGTTTTATGCTCCCTTTGCCGATGGTGAGAGGTCAGAGGTCAAATGCAGCAGGGTCATGGTCATCCCCATGGGGACAGACAGAGGTATGGTGCGGTAGATTTAGGTCAAGCTGAGCAATTTTGCCTCAGCCTCTGGTATCGGATCTGACACATGATAGGATTGACTAAGAGGTTGATTTGAGACAAGGAAACAATTCAAGGGCTCATTATGGATTTAATATGACTGAGGGTCAGATACAGAATGATTAAAGATGCTTGATCTGGTGTTACTTACAAAATTTAATATTTGATTGGAACTTTCTGGAAGCATCATAGAACTAAAAAATGTGATGTGTAAATGGTGAGTGATTCTGAATGGATAGGTGTTTGGGTCTATTTAAAACAGAGGCACATCTGGTAAATGCATGTGAGGTAAAGCAATAAAAACATACCCTGAGTACAGCATGTGAGGTAAAGTTTTATCACGTCAGGTAAAGTAATAAAAACATACCCTGAGTACAGCATGTGAGGTAAAGTTTTATCACGTCAGGTAAAGTAATAAAAACATACCCTGAGTACAGCATGTGAGGTAAAGTTTTATCACGTCAGGTAAAGTAATAAAAACATACCCTGAGTACAGCATGTGAGGTAAAGTTTCAGTACGTCAGGTAAATGTTTAGCATGTGAGGTAAAGTAATAAAAACACCCTGAGTACAGCATGTGAGGTAAAGTTTCAGTACGTCAGGTAAATGTTTAGCATGTGAGGTAAAGTAATAAAAACACCCTGAGTACAGCATGTGAGGTAAAGTTTCAGTACGTCAGGTAAATTTTTAGCATGTGAGGTAAAGCAATAAAAACATACCCTGAGTACAGCATGTGAGGTAAAGTTTTATCACGTCAGGTAAAGTAATAAAAACATACCCTGAGTACAGCATGTGAGGTAAAGTTTCAGTACGTCAGGTAAATGTTTAGCATGTGAGGTAAAGTAATAAAAACACCCTGAGTACAGCATGTGAGGTAAAGTTTCAGTACGTCAGGTAAATGTTTAGCATGTGAGGTAAAGTAATAAAAACACCCTGAGTACAGCATGTGAGGTAAAGTTTCAGTACGTCAGGTAAATTTTTAGCATGTGAGGTAAAGCAATAAAAACATACCCTGAGTACAGCATGTGAGGTAAAGTTTCAGTACGTCAGGTAAATGTTTAGCATGTGAGGTAAAGTAATAAAAACATACCCTGAGTACAGCATGTGAGGTAAAGTTTCAGTACGTCAGGTAAAAGTTTAGCATGTGAGGTAAAGTAATAAAAACACCCTGAGTACAGCATGTGAGGTAAAGTTTCAGTACGTCAGGTAAATGTTTAGCATGTGAGGTAAAGCAATAAAAACATACCCTGAGTACAGCATGTGAGGTAAAGTTTCAGTACGTCAGGTAAAAGTTTAGCATGTGAGGTAAAGTAATAAAAACACCCTGAGTACAGCATGTGAGGTAAAGTTTCAGTACGTCAGGTAAATGTTTAGCATGTGAGGTAAAGCAATAAAAACATACCCTGAGTACAGCATGTGAGGTAAAGTTTCAGTACGTCAGGTAAATGTTTAGCATGTGAGGTAAAGCAATAAAAACATACCCTGAGTACAGCATGTGAGGTAAAGTTTCAGTACGTCAGGTAAATGTTTAGCATGTGAGGTAAAGGAAAAAAAAAACTAACCCTGATATTAGCAAGTGAGACAAAGTTTTAGCCTTTCAGGTAAATGTTTAGCATGTGAGGTGAAGGAAAAAAACAAACCCTGGGATTAGCAAGTGAGGCAAAGTTTTAGCATGTGAAGCTAAGGAAAAACAATCCATGGGATTAGCAAGTGAAGCAAAGTTTTAACATGTCATGTGAATGTTTAACATGTGAAGGTAAGGAAGAACAATCCCTGAGTTTAGCATGCGAGGTAAAGGTTAATTAAACTTTAAATATTGTATCCTGTGTATATACTATATACAATACACACAGATATCTTTGCTTGTTAAATCTGTAAGACTATACAACACTATACAGTTCACCGTGTTGAGGAGATAATATACATCACTCATCACATTTAGCTTGCTAGAATCGCGGATACACGATTTGAACCTTGAACTCAAAAAAAAATTCCAAATTTCACTCCCTAGTTAAGTCAAACACAACGTTAACTGCTGCTTCAGTGTGCTAAGCTAGATAATTTGCTGGAAGATTAGCTAGCAGGTTAATGGAGACAGCTTTGATGATGGTTACAATGTAACTGTAATGTAATTGTGAAACTAGCTAGCTAGTGTTGCTTATTTTTGGTTGCAGTTCAATAAGTTACTAAGGATGTCATAGTGAAACTCAGACACTGAAATCCTACCTGTGACAAAGCTAGCATGCTAGTCACCTTATGCTATTGAAAAGAAAATGGTATGTTTTGACAGGTTGGGCTAGCGTTAAATAAAACGTTATGGCTCTAATAATGTAACATGGACATCTCTAGCAGTTAGACAGCCTGCTAGCTAGGATAGCTAATGTTAAGATAGTTAGTTAGTTAGTAAGTTAGTTAGTTAGCAAGTTAGTTAGCTAGTTGCCAAATTAAGGCTATTAAGGACAGCAGGAGGACATGGACATGTTTCCAAATTACATATTTATTTTTGAATCTATTTACACCTTGCAGGATTTTTCATAAAGATAAAAGCTTTAGATGTTTTGAGGTTATTTTATTCATTTCTTAAGCATTAAAAATTGTTCTTAATTATTTTTCTAGGTAGAAAATTACACATTCAGTGGGTGTCTTCTGTGAGAAATCATTGTAGTGTCCTGCAAATAATGGACAATAACACAGACACCAAACCTGCTTGTCAATTCGATTAAGCCTTTACAGGCCCAGTGTGACCTGGATAGGATGTCAGTCAAACACCTATTGTGTGTGTGTTTGTGTGTGTGTGTGTGTCACAATGACTGTCTTGTAATCTCCAGTCATGCCTTCTTCACCTGTCAGTCTGTCACTGCAGGTTAGTGTAGAGACGGTCAGTAATCCTGTCATACACAGGCGTGTATGTGTGTGTGTGTGTGTGACACAGTCATGAAAGATCTCACTCTCTTGATAGACTTATAACAAAAATGAAGGCTGCAGCTCTACTGCCTCAATTGTTCCTTCCAGGCTCCTGTACGCCGTAAACCAATAAACTCAACATTCCCTCTTTATAGCCGTTATCAACCTCGTGTGAGTCTTTTGTTTGTCCCTTCACAGCCGTCCACAGTCATCAAAGCTGGATTTGCTTCATCTCGAAGATCCTCTGTCTCCTGTCTCTCTCTTCTCTTCTCTTTAATGCCAACGACTTATCATCTTAATGTCTTGTTCCGTTTCCTCCTGCGGAAACGATCCAGCGTTCCTTCGGCTTTCATTTGTACTCCGAATTATACGTATGAACAGTGACACAGTCATCAGTAAGTATTACAATCGCGCTCATGGTGGTGAAGAGCCGTGAGACATTTCAGACTAAAAACCAGCACCATGTTGGGCAACGAGCCTGTCAGACTGAGTGCGATGACAAATCTTGGCATATTAGGATGATCAAATGATAGAGATCCTATACCCAGATGATGGGGTGAATCTTTGTGAGGTAGGAGACAGGGATGGAGGGCAGAGACTGAGGGATGGCTAGCTGGCCTATTTTCTCGTCTACCCTCCGGCTCCGGCAAAGGCAATCACAGCCACGATGAGCTGTGTCTCTTCTGGAAGAGCAATGAGTCCCACGAGACTGGCCAGGCCATCACTAGACCATCATGAGAGAGAGAGAGAGACAGAAAGAGAGAGAGAGAGAGTGAGGAAAGAGAGGGGGGTGATCAGTCTCCTCAGGCAGTACTCCTTCAGCAGGGGTCATTTAAACAGGGTCCATTAGCCAGACGCTCAATTCTCAGCACCAATATTTATTTTACAGGCCCTCATCACCTCACACACACACACACACACACACACGTTCATGCGGTATAGCGAGTTTGTTCTGTAGCACGTCTGTTCTGTTAGAGATACTGGAAGTGAAGCCGTTTAATAGTTCTTATAAAACCGACTGTTTATGGAGTTTCCATTATAACAGCAATAAAAAAGTAGGCTTGTGTGAGAAGCCAGAAACACGCACCATGCACAAAACACACTGCCAAATTGGATTTTTTTTTTTTTTTGTGTGTGTTCATTTCTCAGATGCAAAGCAGCCCACCAGCACAATATGTTGCAGCAATTAAAAGATAAAACTTTTTAATCCGAACCGCAGGGGGACGATAAGAATGAGGTACGACCTCATACACCTTATCAGATTTTCTTTAATTGTGAGCTCACATTAAAAGGTGTCATGACAAGTTGCTGTTGCTGTTTTATTTTTCTGCTTTGGATGGAATAAAAGGAAAACGTAAGGAGAGCCAGATGAGTGTGATGATTTTATGTTTGAGGTGCTGATATTATATGTAGAATTATGTATGTAAAGTATTGGGGAAGATATTTTAAACAAGAGGAAAAGTGTCCTTCACAACAACCCAGCTCCATGTTTAAGACAAACTCAAAATGCTAATAAAATCTGCATTACATTGACAGTCTTTTCAGGTCTCAGCATCCTGTAGCTACACTCTACATTAAATATACAGTTCATTTATGATTTGTGCATTAATGTGTGAAGCTGTTCATCTCACACTGGAAACACACTTGTAAAGATGTCAACACTGAGTAGTTCATTTTAAGGTAAGACAAATGCCCATTTTAGCCTTAGTGCATTCACCTGACCCTTTAAACACATTCACAAATATCTGGAATACTTTTGAAATATCTGGAATATTCCAAATAATGTTGAACAGGACATTTCCGGAGGATCATAGGAAGAAGAAAAATAATTTTTCTCATTTTATATATATTTATATATTGACTGAGAATTGAGAACTCTGCAAAATATTTTATTTTATATTTTTAGTTTTATTTATATTTTGATTTGCCATTATAGCTTATTATTTATTTATTTATTTATTTAATGTAAATAATTATTATGTCCTTAGTGCCTTCATGCCATTTGCATAGATGCTAGTTAACAAGATTTTGTGTATTTGCTTAAAAAAACAATCAATCAATCAATAAATAAATAAATAAATAAATAAATAAATAAATAAATAAATAAATAAATAAATAAATAAATAAAAACTACCATTATGAATGCACTTCAAGCAATGCAAAGATGTGAAATATGTGAGGTTTCTAGACACCACATGTTTCCTTATCTGTAGAGCTGGTTAATACAAGAACATCACCCTCATTATTCCTTAAAGTGACTCTCTAAGCGCTTTGCTAACCATTGCTTTTTAGAAATACGGTCTGTCACTTTGTCACAGCCCTTCCCTAGATCGTCCTCATTAACACACACTCCCCTTCTCACACAGTCGTTCTTCCCTTGCGGTTACATTCGATGGCTTTGATGCGGTGCTCAGCAGTATTGGGATGCAGACAGGAAGCAGCACACTACTCATTAGACTGCATTTACCTGGGGAAACGGATTGGGACGAGGCCTGGCGGCGCCGCCCTGCAGGCTTCTTATTGATGAGCCGGGAGGATTGGTGTCTCTGAGCACCGCTGTGAATCCATATCCAATAACACAACCGTGTCTATGCACTACGACCCACAAGGCACTGCTTCAGACAGACAGACGCCCGATCGAGATAGCTATTTGTGAGGTCCTACTTTCTTCTGAACATTTTTTCTCGTTTTACTTCTGTATTTTTGTTTGAATTGAACTGACACAATGGCTACAAGATTAAAGTGCAGAATTGTCTCCTTAAATTACATGCTCTGGGATTTTTTTGGATGTCCATTTATACACTTGGAAAGAAATTTGATAAAACATCAAACCTACACAATTTCCATTAATCCAAATATAGAAAGTTGGCCAAGATGTTTTTGGTGTCTGGTATTTGTGTATGTACAGCCCTTTCCAAAACTATTGGAACTTTAAGATTAATTCATTTGTTTTTGCTGTAGGCCAGTCTGAGATCAGAAGATATAAGAGTTTAAAATTTCAGCTATTTCCTGGTATTTATATGTAGACGTGTTAAATGACAAAGAACATTTTGAATCAGGCCACACAATTTGTCTGACAGGTGTTACTTGTTACCACAGTGTGTCCTGTTAGATTGATTATTTAAACAATAAATGGCCCTGAACATCTTCTCTTGGTTTTAGCCTTCAGTTTAGCCATTGAATGAAGATCAGAGAGCTGTCTGTGGGAGACAAGCAAACCATTTTGAAGCTGAGAAAATATGGAAAATCGATCAGAGGCATTGCAGAAACACTGGGGACATCCAATACAACAATTTGGAACATCCTAAAAAAGATAGAAACCACAGGTGTACTGAGTAACAGACACCAAACAGGTCAGCCAAGGAAAACAACAACAGATGAAAAAATATTATGAGGGTTGTGAAGAAAAACCCAAATCACAACACTAACTTGATGTTTCAAAATCCACAGATCCAGTCCAATAGAAGATTTTTAAAGGCCACAAGATACAAACCACTCATCAGTAGAAAGAATCAGAAAGCAGGATTGGAATTCACAATGAAATCCACAAATGAGCCACAACAAAGGTCTTGAAACCAAGATGGTCATCTACCAAAGTGATGTGAAGACCCAATTTTGGAGGAAGAAAGGATCTGCTCATGATCCAACGTGAAACATGGTGGTGATAGTGTCATGGCTTGGACTTGCATGACTGCATTTGGAACATTCATCTAAATTAATTGGGAAGAACTTCATCATGCAGCAAGACAACGATCCAATACACTGCCACCACAACCAAGGACTTCATCAGGGGTAAAAGTAGAAGCTTTAAGACAAGCCAATCTGGTCAGTCACCAGACTTGGACCATGTTGAGTAGCATTCCATCTCCTGAAGAGAACACTGAAAAGAGAAAGAAAAAAGAAAAAAGAGAGTGTTTATGTTAAACACCCGATGAAAGATCGGATATGCAGTACAGACAATGAAATGAAAATAATAAAAAACAGTGCATATGAAAGTACTGCCTCATATCCATCTTTGGTGTATTTCACAAACCAACAAATCTTGCCATTCCAATATTTTTGAAGTGATAGGGCTATAGCTTAATGAAAAGCAGAAAAAGTGGAGCTGTCATTGACTCCCAAGGTTTGAAGATTAAATATTACTTGAATTTAGAACGTTGGTGTGGGTTAACAAATGATGTTTGCTTATTAATTAATTAATTTATTTATTTATTTATTTATTTATTTATTTATTTATTTATTTATTTATTTATTTAACCTGTAAAAGAGGCATGTTAACAACTATAATAATAATAATAATAATAATAATAATATTATTATTATTATTATTATTATTATTATTATTATTATTATTATAAAATTTTTGTTTATCTATGTGGTCATATAAGGTTACTGTTGTTCATTGTTTCTGTGTGTGTGTGTGTGTGTGTGTGTGTGTGTGTGTGTGTGTGTGTGGAAAGCGAGAGAGAGAGAGAGAGAGAGAGAGAGAGGTGCAGAAGCCTCACAAAAGACCCAAACACCACTTAGCCATCTCTAGGGTTGCGGGATACAGTCTCATATCTGTATGTGTGTGTGTGTGTGTGTGTGTGTGTATGCACACACAGATATGTGAGGCACAAGGAGATACCACAGCCAGCCCAACTCCATCTCCTCCTCACACTCACACACTGGGCTTAGTCTAAGCTTATCAACTGCTTGCCTGGTCTCTAGAGTCTGTTTAAACCTCCTTCATCCTCCTCCTCCTCACACTGTGCATTTACATTTTCTTTATATCTCTCCTTCTTTCAGTTCATTTCCATCAGCGTGTCGCACAACCGAACAATATTCAGATTAGAATGCGCTGCATCATATATTGCTCATAAAAGTAAACACATGTATCTGTAAATATAGCATGATTCTATTGGCTATTAATGACTCATTAAATTCTGACCTCTACTTTTGAGTGTATACTGTACAAGCTTCTGAAAAACATCTACTCAATCTTAGGTCAGCATTCACCACTGCCCCTTTCTCCAGCTTGCCTCACACTCACAATTTTTTGCTTAAGTGTAAGAAAAACCCTGAATGTAGGTCAGCAGCATGTTAGAGAGTCAGGGGTATTTTTGTGTTCAGCTGAATCATTTAGCTGAAATGGCTCTTGGTAAAAAAAAAAAGCACTTTCATCGCAGAGGCGACTTGTGAAAATCTTCTTTCATTCTCCGTCCATTTTCATAACTTTTACACACTTTATTCCGTCCAACTTTCCAGAGGTGAATTAGCATCTCTAAGTGAACGCAGCACTGTTCCTTCAAGACATACCTTAAAAAAAATATTTTTTAAAAAATATTTCTGAGAAATCCATTTGAAAGGAGAAATGAAAGAAGGCTGTTTTATTTATTTATTAAGTTAGTTAGTTTTGCATTTTTTATTTACTTTTTTCATTAGAATGACATATTGATTGACATCCCCACAGCAGGTGATATGAGACAGGTATATCAAACGATTAATAATTTGCAGGATTGATTCGAGGTGATGAGGTGAGCAAGTTCACCTGGCCTCAGGGAAGACTTCTTATGAGCTTTGGGTTATTACTGTCTCTTCAGTTAAAACATCAAGGCTCAACAGGAACAGATCAAACCTCCTTTCCTGTCAGTTTATTACAGAATACACACACACACACACAAAAGATATTACAATACAAAGTACAAAACCTGAGGATTTATAAACGGAAATGATGAACGCAATGACATCATCACTTGTGTACCATTTACATGCACACACACACACCCCACCATCCCCATCACCTTTTCGTCATATCCATACCTTCTGTTCAGCACCTTGATGGGGGTTTTGGCCGTGCCCTCGAATCACACAGCTAACAAATACACATATACAACATGCAGCTTCTTCTTCTGTCTTGCTCTATGTCTATTCTGTCAACAACTTGTCATTCATACACTCATAACAATTTATCCCCTTGAAACTTGTTGGTGTGCAAATCTTCCTTGTAGTTATTCAGATTAGATCTGTTTATTTTTTTAAGCATGTTAAACATATTAAGAATTTGCCTTGATTTATTACTCATTACACAGAGAACTACGGTTAAGCTGAGGGAAGGAACAAAAGCAGAAAGATGGAGGAAGTATAATGGAGTAGAAAAGCTAAATATATAGACAGAGAGAGAGAGAGAGAGAGAGAGAGAGAGAGAGAGAGAGAGAGAGACGTGTCCATAGTTTTCACACAGATGTGCATATGTGTAGTGTGATGCAGGTCTTTTTACTAAAATACAGTGATGTGAAGCTTCATAATTATTTAATATGCATTGGCATGTGCACTGTATCTTCTACAAGTTCTACAAGTATCTTCTATATGTTGTCTATTAATGTTGCGACACAAACATATGCAGTGTAGCGATGTGTCAAATTTTCACTCAAATGTTCTGCATGCCATGTTCTACATCCACATATTGTAATAAAGCTAACATCTGTAACTGCAGATGAATGAGGAATAAATTATTTTTTATAACATGTGATTAGGCTTGAAACGTCATTTCTGCTCTTTCAACACACCACGGTCATGTGGTACAGCAGTACAGTAACACTGTTTAAGCAGAAGTCTGTGTATTTTCAGTAGGCAAAACAATGTACAAGGTAAAAACTCCATGGTTTGAACATGCAGATGTTCCTGTATTGACAGTGCGCTTCATATCCTGAAGCGATGGCAGATTTCATCATTGTCTTGATTCTCCTCTACGTCGAAGCTTGGCTCGTTCCTGTGAGGTGGAGGAGTGGAACCAGACGGTTGTGGAGGAGGTGAGAATGGATTCAGTGATCGCAGCGTAGGATTGTTTCATCAGATTATCAGAGTCTCTGGCATTTCTTCAACTGCCTCAGAGGAAAAATAAACATCTGCTATGTTGGTTTGGTTATGAAGATGATAGACATCCAATACACAATGCATTACCCGTATTTACTCGCAGTAGTAGTAAATTCTCGAATCTGATTGGTCAGAAGGTGTGATGGACAAAACATGCCAAACACACATGTATATATTAATGCACTTGTCTTAATACATGGTTGTTGCTATAGTAACAAGTTACACTTGATTTTGTGAGATGGACAAATAATCTAAGACTTATAATAAGAGGACTAACATTTCTACTGTTATTTAACATTATTTTTTTTATTTGCTGAAGATTTCTGAATTAAGTATTTTTGTTTGTTTATTTGTTTTAATGAAAAAAAAATGTATAATGTTTAATATTTAAAGTTTCCAGTGTTACAGAATAACTCAGCAACTCCATTTTGTGCTATGTAACATGACAGGCTGTTTTCTTTCTTTCTTTCTTTCTTTCTTTCTTTCTTTCTTTCTTTCTTTCTTTCTTTCTAGTTAGTAAATGGATGTAAAATGCAAATGATTTTCTATTGTCAACAAACAAACAAACAAACAAACAAATAAATAAATAAATAGATAAATGGCTTATTCATTATTTTAAATTCACATGTACGCTGTTTTTAAAAATCTTGACTCACACTTTATGTATGATTATATATTATGTATGATTTAAAAAAAAATGTATAATGTTTAATATTTAAAGTCTTCAGTGTCAATAGTGTATGTTTTGCATCCTAGATTTTTTTCCAGGAGATTGCAGTAGTTTGTGCCCAGTAGCATGATTTCTGTTTTTTTTCCATCTATTTTTTACTTACTGACTTCAGTAGAGAGCATTACAGTGAAAACTGTGGTAATGTAAGAGGTAACAGGAGCTAGCTTGTTTCACATGCATTTCATGACTTTAAATGTAACTATAAAGGGATAAAAACAAGGCTGTTGTTCTATATTAGCATGCTCTTATTCTTTGATAAATAAATCAAACATATTTCTCTTACAGTATTTCTGTTTATTCATTACTTTAAGTTCACCTGTAAGCTCTTCATAATGTTGATTTCCACTTCGTGTAGCATCACGGCTCAGCACGCTCCACACTGTACTGGCTGTATTTGTAAAACATCTGTTTAAGCAGTTGGTTGTTTAGCAGTCGCTGCCCTGGGTTAAACTCATGGAGTCAGAGGTGCAATCCCAGGATCCCACCTGGGCTGTGAACTCTCTGCTCTCTCATGTCGACTCCAATTTCCTGTCCTGCAATCTATCCGGCTCCTTAGTGACCCTGAGATGTCCATCTGACCTGCGGCTGTGTTGCCAAACTCTGTTACATGGGATGAGCCTGGATTAGCTTTAAAATTTAATATTGATACTGCTACTACTATAAATCTAATATTTGTGAGATTCATGTAATCGCATTTCTAAATCAATCTACTAATATTTTTTTGGCTTATTCAAATTTCAACACATGAGCAGGAGACACGCATTAGTCTAATGGGTAAAGTTGTGACAATACTGTTGTTAGCTACTGGGAACTAAAGACAGTGAGCAGAAGCTAGCTAACAACTAGAATGACCAATTTAGCTAGTAGTCGAAAGTCAATATAAAGGCATAGTAAGATAGTAAAATATGAAATGAAAATATTCTGTGATTTTACAATACTGAAATATTCCATTTATTATTTCACTTAAAGTTTGCAGGTACACCTCCGTTCAAAAGCTTGGAATAACATGGGAATTCCTTGTTTTCTGGTTGTGCACTGGGCCTCCCACTCCTTTTTCTGTTCTGGTAAAAAGCAGTTTGTGGTGTTTATGCATGTTCCGCATGGTAAAGATAAGTTCTTACCGTGAACACAATGAAGGTTCTTTCTTTCTGGTCATTTTGAGTCTGTAAACAAACCCCACAACTCCTGATGCTCCAGATACTAAACTAACCTAAAGAAGGCCACTTATATTGCTCTCTTAATCACTACAGCTGTGCTACAACAATTGCAAAATGTTTCTCTAATAATCACTCAGCCTTATAAAACGATTAACTTGGATTAGAGAACATAACATGAGACTGAACCAGAGGACTGATGGTTGCTGTTAATGGGCCTCTGTGTGACAATGAAGATCTTTCTTTAAAAATCTTCTTTTCAAATCTTTAGGGAATGTCAACATTTTCCTCAAATAAATTCCTAAGACAATATTCTGTATGACTAAGACACTAAATATCCTTTGTGATTCACATTGTTTTTGTTGGAAATTTCATGTAAACATTGTGAATGTAAATGTAGTCTACGTTTATTATAATGTTTGAAAGTAAGCAAGAAATTTCCCCGTTTCTTAATTAAATTATTAACATATTAATGCAATTTGTATTATTTTTTTAATATATATTTATCTAAAATGATTAGTATAACACATCAACAACTCTTTCTTAGATGCTACAGTGACCATGACATGCTGGTCCAATGTAACACCAGTAGAACACAGCCATGATATAAGGGAGATAACGTTGCTCCAGGCATCACCTCTGTCTGCTTCCTGATATCAAGACAGTTTGGTGGATGCTATCTCTTAGTGACTGCACCTTTACTTTCTATTAAATATCTTTAAACTTTCATTTCTATATTGTCTGCTCTTTTTATAGATCTAGGCCTTGATGAAGTTTAGGCAAATCTGCTACAGTGAGATGTCATGCTGAAAATGTAAATACTTCTAGATTTTTATTAATCTATTTAAACTGTCTATGAATTCATTTCTTCTAAAAGAGTGAGCTAGCAAGATAGTGTGTTAGTAAGGATAAGGGGAACATAATACACACACACACACACACATTGTTCTTAATGCCCTAATGCCCTTGGTGACAGGTCTGCCAATGGGTTAAAGATCTGAACTGATCATGACCTGTAAGATGTCTCCCTGTCCGTCTGGTGACCCCAGGTGTTGTGTGTGTGTGTTACACTTAATTATGTCTTAACGACCAAGTTACAGAGGATCAGCAGTTATCAGCATCAACATTCCCACCCAATTCTTTAAGGAACAATTTTCCCAGATTTTTAATTAACCAATTTATTTTTAACTTTTTTAAATAAAATTTTTTAAATAAATGTTAACATATTTATAATAAAAAAAACCCAAATTAATTACTTTATTTTAACATGTATTTTTAAAGCCCTTTACTTAAATATTCTTTCAAGATGATTATTTTTTGTTGTTGGTCATGCAAATACTATGGTTTATTTATTTGTTTATTTATTTAGTTAAATTTATTTTTGGTTGACTTGCTGAGATGTAGGTGAAATTGTGCCATTTTCTTCATCTCCTTTTTATGTGTTTATTCGTTCACTCTTGCACTTCACTTTTACAATTTTTACTACAACATTATTTCTATTCGAATGCTAACACATGTTAGCAAACTTAGCCGTACTAATGTCCATAAAGGAAGGAATTTTCTTTCAGAATTCTTTATTTTGTTTTGATTTTTGAAGCTTTTACTTATGTTTTACTCCGACATATAAAATGGGCTTTAGAGAAATCTGGGTTTTGGCGCTTAATTAAAAACTCTAGGACATGAGAGGTGTGGTAAATCTTTTAGAAAGAGGAGCCGAGTGGAGCCGAGAGACGAGTCAGTCAGTCAGTCAGTTGGTGATGTTTTGACTCTGTGTGTCTCAGTGGGAGCTCCTGGATGACCTGTCAGGGCTGTTTGAGGCTTGGTGGCTAATCAGCCTCATTTGGGCTCATTAGCTGCCCACACGGGGGGCTTTCAAGCTGAGATGATGTATTACCTAAGCAGACTGAGTATCCTGGCTGCCTGGAGGGAATGGAGGGGGGTGGAAGAGGCAGACAGGAAGACCGCATGACATTCAGAAAGAGACAGACAAAGAGACTGGAGTGAATTCTTCAAGAAAGCAGACAGTCACATCGTTTTTTCGCTTGTTAGTCACTTGTTTCAAAGGATATGATGACTACAGGTGATAATGTCAGCAACAGGATTTGCATTACTCTATATTGGGGGAAAGATGAGACTTTCATGAGCAGGTTTTAACATAGCAGCAACACAACACCAGTCTGGAAAAGAACTGACCAGGCAATTCTACTGACCTGAATCCAAGCTGAGCTGCATTTCTCTTAAGATAAGACTTAATAAAAAGAAAGAAAAACAAACAGGGGGAGTGAAACCAGGCAGGATACAAGCCTGGCGGGGATTCTCCATGGAAGATACTCAGCGTCTGGAGGTACTGAGTTCAGGCGGGATTTAATTACTTCCTGGTATTGCAAAGATGTTTTAAAAAAAATAGGCTATGGTAGCTTAGAGGTTAAGATGCTAATGATCAGAAGGTTGTGAGTTTGAATCCCAAGTCCACCAAGCTGCTACTGCTGGGCACCTGAGCAAGGCCCTTAACACTCAATTACTGAGTAGTATAAAAAATGAGATAGAAATGTAAGTTGGTCTGGATAAGGGTGTCTTCCCAATTAATAATAATAATTATTATTTACTATTAATTTCTCCACTTATTTGTAGTATATATATATATATATATATATATATATATATATATATATATATATATATATATATATATATATATATAAAGTAATTTCAATACTTCCATAGAAATTTATTAAAAATGTGTATTCACAGTTATAGACCAAATGTAAAAAATAAAGCATTACTGTCCTATTGACTATATATGTCTCTAATTTCTTAATTGTTAATTTCTTCACGTCTTATTAGTGCCCTCAGACTATAATTCTAAAGCATTTTAATGTGTTCTATATGGTTCTTCAAATATAGGTCTAAAAATGCTAATACTCTACACTTATAGACCAAAACAAAAAAATATCAATGTCCT
>NC_080722.1:6012500-6015000 GCF_019097595.1 Hemibagrus wyckioides
ATAGGATACCTGCATATGTAGGTATATATATATATTCTGAGGGAGTTAAGCACACATAATCAGAATTTAATTTAAATTCTATATTAAAAAATCTATATTAAAATACATTAAGCAAACGTTACCCATCAGAGGTGACGTTTATCGTGACTGAATCTTTTTTGAGCTGTAAGTGTAGATGTAATTATATATATGTAAATAATAAAAATAAAAAGCATTAAAAAAATAGGATGTACTGGATCAAGTGCTATTTTATAAGCTGTATACTAAGTGTTGAAGCATACATAATATTACAATTATATCTTGAATGCATCTTCAAATTTTTTATATATTTTTAATAATTTTTGAATCATTTTAGTTTTTTTTTTTCCAGAAAATGTTTCTTTTACAATTCTTCTAGCCAAGAAAAATCTGGCAACCTCGGAGGGCGTGACGTGAACGGAGGCGTGACATGCAGTTGATTTGCATACTCTGAAAGAATAACCAGATACTGGACTTAATAAGCTGCATAACTCCGTTTCTGAGTATGTGTAACTGTCCCTGAGAAATATTGAGGTAACTTTTGGTTTTCAGTGGCTCAGAATGCAGATGTTTACTATATGTAGATATGACTGAATAAAACTATGCCAGTTTTGGTTAATTTAATAAACACAGTTATGGACTTGAGACTTTATGGACTTGAAATTATTGAATGTAATGACAGATTCATAATGCCTGAACATCTAGAAGCTTAATAATATGAATAATGTTTTATTATTACTCTCTTATTATTAATTAAACTTAGAAATATACCTTAAAATTCCAGCTTTCTCTCTGTCTCTCTCTCTCTATTACTCTTATTGTCTGTCTGTCTGTCTGTCTGTCTCTCTCTGTCTCTCTCTCTCACTCTTACTGTCTGTCTGTCTGTCTGTCTGTCTCTCTCTCTTTCACTCTCTCTCTTTCTTCATCATACTTACTGTCTGTCTGCCTGCCTGTCTGTCTTTCTCTCTCTCTTTCTCTCTCTCTCTCTTTTTCTCTATCACTGTGTGTCTGCCTCTCTCTCTCTCTCTCTCTCTCTCTCTCTGTCTCTCTCTCTCTCTCATCAGCTGGTGGTGTGGTGTTTTCCCCCCGGGAATCGGTGGCCCTGGGGGGTGTTAGTGTAGCCGCCGGGGTTTTATAGACTCCCTACTGAGAGCATCTCCTTAAAGCACACAAAGGGCCGCATTTATCCGTACCCTGACCATTCTGACCCCCTTAACTCAGTCCCCTCCATTCACACACACACACACACACACACACATACACACACACACACACTACACACAAAGCACCCATCGGCAGTCTGGCCTCGTTGCTACAATCACAAACATAGAGGATTGTGGGAAACCGAAGTACACCTTCAACTATTAGGAGCTATTATTGTGATGGATAAACTTGATTCCATGTAAAACAAGCGCTGGCATGAAGGTGTCGTTTGGAAAGCATGCGCAATTTGAAAAGACCATTCAAGGTAAACTAACACAAAGTGTATAATTTGTCAGAAACACGCTACAGGATTCAAGCTTTTTAACGAGCTTTTTCCACTTGTTTCATTCATCGTCCAACTCATTCTTCCAACATTTGTGCCCATTCTGATGAGCTCCCTCCAGCCTTCTCCTTTACCTTGTTATCGTCCTCTTTCAAACACTTTTGCTCTTTCATTCTCACTTCCTTTTCTCTTTCAGTGGTGTTTACCCCTGCTCTCGCCCCCGTCCACCCCCTGGTCCCCCGTCTCACTTATTTAGGTTTTATTCCACCCCCATTTTCGCGCTGAACGCGTTTCTGAAGGCGTAGCCTAGAGTTTAGTTTATGTGTGCGTTTCCTTTTGGAGACCCCCGCCAGGAGGAAGAAGCTTCTTTTCATCCTTCTCTGCATTCCAATGCGTTCCAAGCGGCTAAATGCGGAGAGAACGGAGAGAAAAGAGGGAATGAGTGATGGACGTTTCTGTTTTGCGGCTTTTTGCACCATTTCTCATGGCTTCTCTCTCGACTTGCTCCGTTTCTGCTGAATCAAAAATAATGCCTCCGGCTCAGGGACTGTGGGAAAGAAATGGAGAGGAAAAAAAGCTTTCAGACACGAATTTCTCTTGGACAGTCAGCTGGCAATATCGCACATCAGGTTGACTGAGGCCTCTTTCTGCGTCACAAACTCCCATTCGTATCATCTTCACTCAGGAACAGATTCATAATAAAATAAATTCATATATTTTATATCTGAAAACGGAGGACTGGCAGCGTTTCATCAGAACCACCCTGCCTCATAAATCACACTTTAATATGACACATTCTGGAATCAGCTCTCTTCAGTAAACTTTGAGAAATATGCAATTACGTGAAATGATTTAGGAGATCTACCATAAAGAGGAGCTGCTCAACTCTCTGGGCTTTAACCCTCACATGATTTCTACAAGCTGAATTTCTTTATTTGATTGTTGATTGTTGTGTTTTGTATTTTTTTTAAAAAAAATAGTTGTCCATGTGTTTAT